>NC_052960.1:28289781-28369781 GCF_013358895.1 Oreochromis aureus
TAAACACTTCTCTTTCAACTGCTGCTGTGTCCACAGTGTTTGCTCTACAGCCATCATTTTACTCTCAAAACGTCGCCATTGTTCTTCTCTTTCCAACAGCGTGTCTTTCAAAGCTCAGAGATGTAAACCTTTACAACTGTGTGGACCCAAGTGGAGGGATCACATTTTAGTCATTCAGTGATTCAAAGAATATGAACTTTTAATATTCATTCAGATATTTTCTGACTCTAATTTTTTTTCTCATTTCTTAGGTTTTTCTCATTTACATTTAAAACATTTTCAATTATTTTCCAACTTCTTCTGTGTGGATGTCAGCTTTTAGCAGTTCAGCACTTTTGTTTTGAGGTGAAAATTTCTGTATTTTTCATCTCATTCAAAATTTTTAACTTAAATTTAGCAATTAATTCATTTCAGTGCATACATTCAGATTCAAGCATTCACACTGCAGTTTCTTCAGAAAATGCGCTTTCTAGTTTTTATTTTTATCTATTCCGTACGTTTTTCGCGGTCTATCTCCTTCAAAACCGTTCAACTTAGAAAAACCATTCAAACACCGTTAGATTCCTCTTCTTTTGGACATGACTGCTTCTACTTTTCTCATTTATAACATTTATATTTTTAAAATTATTCAACTTTATTTAACAAAATTTCCCATGTATTTCAATGGGGAGACCCTTCAAATTCTCCTTCAACTTACTCCTCTTTAAACTGTATCTACTTCCACATACATTGACATAGAGCCACCGTTCAAACTTTAAAACGAAGACAAGACATTCAACTATTCAACTTGTATTTATCTTTTCAATATCTATTATACTTTTTCTTCAGTTCCAGTTTAAGTTTCATGATGTTTTTTCACCCGTTTCAGAGTTTATAATGGGTGTGTATGGGACAGAATGTTGGGGCTAGAGTGAGACAGCTCAACTGCTAGAGTGAGAGGAGCAAAAAAATTACTCTTAAAATCTTTTTTAAAACTGCTGCTGTGTCCGCAGCGTTTGGTCTACAGGTATGATTTTACCCTCAAAACGTAGCCATCGCTGTCCTCTTTCATCCAATGTGTTTACTATTGTACTAGGTGTTATGGTTCTTTCATAAATGTCACCAATGCACAGCCTCCTCCCTCCAACTCCTCCACAGACTCTAATGTTAAAATGGCTCATAAGGTTCGTTTGAAAATCAGAAGAGCATGGTGTCTTTCGACTGTCACCACGTCCATATAATAAACTCCACAGGCATGAAAACTGAGAATTTGGTAGACTGGACATTGCTGCCGCTCACGGTGAAAGAATTTTGTCAATACGACTTGTACTTTTCATTTGGGAAGGATTTGTTTGGGGCTGACTTTTCTGTTCATTTTAAGCAGCAAAAGTGAGGTGCATGTCTGTGTGCGTGTGTATAGAGCCATTGGGTGCAGTCACTATAGCAACCAGGCTCACACCTACCTGCCTAACGAGCTCTCTCTCTCACTGTGCCAAGATTCATCTTAAACACTTCTCTTTCAACTGCTGCTGTGTCCACAGTGTTTGCTCTACAGCCATCATTTTACTCTCAAAACGTCGCCATTGTTCTTCTCTTTCCAACAGCGTGTCTTTCAAAGCTCAGAGATGTAAACCTTTACAACTGTGTGGACCCAAGTGGAGGGATCACATTTTAGTCATTCAGTGATTCAAAGAATATGAACTTTTAATATTCATTCAGATATTTTCTGACTCTAATTTTTTTTCTCATTTCTTAGGTTTTTCTCATTTACATTTAAAACATTTTCAATTATTTTCCAACTTCTTCTGTGTGGATGTCAGCTTTTAGCAGTTCAGCACTTTTGTTTTGAGGTGAAAATTTCTGTATTTTTCATCTCATTCAAAATTTTTAACTTAAATTTAGCAATTAATTCATTTCAGTGCATACATTCAGATTCAAGCATTCACACTGCAGTTTCTTCAGAAAATGCGCTTTCTAGTTTTTATTTTTATCTATTCCGTACGTTTTTCGCGGTCTATCTCCTTCAAAACCGTTCAACTTAGAAAAACCATTCAAACACCGTTAGATTCCTCTTCTTTTGGACATGACTGCTTCTACTTTTCTCATTTATAACATTTATATTTTTAAAATTATTCAACTTTATTTAACAAAATTTCCCATGTATTTCAATGGGGAGACCCTTCAAATTCTCCTTCAACTTACTCCTCTTTAAACTGTATCTACTTCCACATACATTGACATAGAGCCACCGTTCAAACTTTAAAACGAAGACAAGACATTCAACTATTCAACTTGTATTTATCTTTTCAATATCTATTATACTTTTTCTTCAGTTCCAGTTTAAGTTTCATGATGTTTTTTCACCCGTTTCAGAGTTTATAATGGGTGTGTATGGGACAGAATGTTGGGGCTAGAGTGAGACAGCTCAACTGCTAGAGTGAGAGGAGCAAAAAAATTACTCTTAAAATCTTTTTTAAAACTGCTGCTGTGTCCGCAGCGTTTGGTCTACAGGTATGATTTTACCCTCAAAACGTAGCCATCGCTGTCCTCTTTCATCCAATGTGTTTATTATTGTCCTAGGTGTTATGGTTCTTTCATAAATGTCACCAATGCGCAGCCTCCTCCCTCCAACTCCTCCATAGACTCCAATGTTAAATTGGCTCAGAAAGTTCCTTTGAAAATCAGAAGAGCATGGTGTCTTTACACTGTCACCACGTCCATATAATAAACTCCACAGGCATGAAAATTGAGAATTTGGTAGACTGGACATTGCTGGCGCTCACGGTGAAAGAATTTTGTCAATACGACTTGTACTTTTCATTTGGGAACGATTTGTTTGGGGCTGACTTTTCTGTTCATTTTAAGCAGCAAAAGTGAGGTGCATGTCTCTGTGCGTGTGTATGGAGCCACTGGGTGCAGTCACTATAGCAACCAGGCTCACACCTGCCTGCTTAACGAGCTCTGTCTCTCACTGTGCCAAGATTCATCTTAAACACTTCTCTTTCAACTGCTGCTGTGTCCACAGTGTTTGTTTTACAGCCATCATTTTACCCTCAAAACGTCGCCATCGTTCTTCTCTTTCCAACAGCATGTCTTTCCAAGCTCAGAGATGTAAACCTTGTAAACTGTGTGGATCCAAGTGGAGGGATCACATTTTAGTCATTCAGTGATTCAAAGATTATGAACTTTTAATATTCATTCAGATGTTTTCTGACTCTAAATTTTCTTTTCTCATTTCTTAGGTTTTTCTAATTTACAATTAAAACATTTTCAGCTATTTTCCAACTTCTTCTGTGTGGTTGTCAGCTTTTAGCAGTTCAGCACTTTTGTTTTCAGGTGCAAATTTCTGTATTTTTCATCTCATCCAACATTTTTAACTTTAAATTCAGCCATTAATTAATTTCAGTGCATACATTCAGATTCAAGCATTCACACTGCAGTTTCTTCAGAAAATGCACTTTCTAGTTAGTGTGAATGCTTGTAAAAGCATTCACAGTATTGTTCTTCTAATCTTTATTGTGTGGATGCCCTCAAAGGGCTTCCACACTATTGAGTTCCTGTTTCTCTTTATTGTGTGGATGCCCTAAAAGGGCTTCCACACTATTGAGTTCCTGTTTCTCTTTATTCTTTATTGTGTGGATGCCCTAAAGGGCTTCCACACTATTGAGTTCCTGTTTCTCTTTATTCTTTAGTATTCTTCTAGTTGCTTCCATACGTTTTTTGCCGATTAACTACTCCCTCAGTTTTCAGCCGATTTTCTCCATTCAAACTTTAAAAAATTCTGCTCTTTCTGCTAATGCCAGGTATGACTTTTGGTGCTCATAACTTCTATACTTTTTGAGATATTGAATTTTTTATGCAATATTTTTTGCCCATTTCTGCCATATTGTCAGTGGTGTCACTGATTTTCCTTGCCGGGCTGAGCTGTGTTTTAGCTCAGTGAGATAAGCAGCCGTTCTCAGACTGGGAGGCCTGGGTTCAAATCCCGCTTATGGCAACATTTCTTTCAGTTACCAATTCAACTTATTTAACTCTTTTCAACACAAATTTAAGCTTTTCCACCCCTTTTCAGAAAAATTTTCATTTTTTTCTGCTGTTTTCAGCAGAAATTCTGCTGATTCACCTCTTTTCAGCATAACGTTCTGCGTCTTTGCCTCTTTTCTGCAGAAATTCTGCTGATTCACCTCTTTTCTGCAGAAATTCTGCTGATTCACCTCTTTTCTGCAAAGTTTTCTGCGTTTTCACCTCTTATCAGCACAATTCTCAGCAACTTCTGCTCATTTCAGCAAAATTGTCAGTCTCTCCACCTCTTCATGGAGAGAATGAGTTTGGCTCAGTGAGATGAGTAGCTGCCTTGAGCTCTGGAGGGCTGGGTTCGAATCCTGTTCAGGGCAGCATTGTTGTTGTTGTTTTTTTCACCACTTTTTTAGCAAAATTTCGCCGTCTTTACCCCTTTTCAGCAGAATTTTCAGTTTTTTCACCACCATATAACTTTTTGCTACTTTTCATCTTTTTCAGCTTTTCAGCAGACAGCTTCAGCGTTAAGGCATCCACACAGCATTTTCGCAGGAAATGCAAATTTTTCTAGTTATTATTGTGTGGATGCCCTAAAGGGCTTCCACACTATTGAGTTCCTGTTTCTCTTTATTCTTTATTATTGTGTGGATGCCCTAAAGGGCTTCCACACTATTGTGTTCCTGTTTCTCTTTATTCTTTATCTTTATTCTTCTAGTTGCTCCGTTTTTTGGCACTTAACTACTCCCTCAGTTTTCAGCCGATTTTCTCCGTTCAAACTCTAAACTGTTCTGCTCTTTCTGCTGACGTAGGCTATGACTTTTGGTGTTTATTACTTTTATACTTTTTAAAATATTACACTTTTTTCCTTTAATTTGTCCCATTGAAATGAATGGGAAACTTCCACAATTCTGTGCAATTAACTCAGAGTGAGTGCTGGTCCGTTCTGAATTTTCTCTTCATGTCCGAACAACTTCTCAAAACTCCCCATTCAAAGTCTATGGGGAGGTTTTGAAATTCAGAGCTGAAATTCTGTAACGGGAGGCATTTTCAAATCGCCATATCTCCTTAACAAAGCAAAGTTAGGACATGAGGCTTGTGCCAATATATCTTCAGACACTTTTGTTTGAGGGGTGGAAATCTGTCCTTCTCTCAGTCTTCAAACTCTGGAAATGAAGCCGTTTCTTCTCTCGTCATATCTCCGCGACGGAGGTAGAACGAGCTATGAAAATCGCAGTCAAAATACACCAAAGTCCGCTGATTCACCCAGTACAAGAACTATGCTGCTAGCCCTCCTAGTTTTTGAGTTACACGACGTTTTGTAACTCCAAAAAACGGCGTTTTTCGCCTCTCACCGCGATCTATTTTCTGACTCCCCAAGTATCTGTCTTTCAGACCGCCGCCCCCTTTCCAGGTGGCGCAATCAGTAATGACACGGGTCTGCAGCTCAAAGGTCGTGGGTTCAATCCCACCTTGGTCCACGTTTTTTTTTTTCACTACAAATTTATACACTATCACAGACCTGTAGTTTATATTGCTAATTTATTACAATTCTGCAAAGTTTTATGATTTTAGCAGCTTTTCTAATATGGACCTCAGATTCTTGTTAACGCTCCATGGCAGAAACAAGTACACAGCCTGATGAAGCAGACTGAGGCAGTACCTCTGATTGGTGAATTTGAGCAGAACCAGGTTGTTCTTTCATTTCATTTCTTTATTTATTTCACACATGGTTCAACAGTGTTTCTTTTTCTACATACAGAACCTTCTGCCTCTTTTCAGCAGAAATTCTGCTCATTCACCTCTTTTCTGCAAAATTTTCAGCCTTTTCACTTCTTCTCAGCACAATTCTCAGCAGCTTCTGCTCATTTCAGCAAAATTGTCAGTCTCTCCACCTATTATTTGTCAGAAAGACTTTGGCTCAGTGAAGTGAACAGCCGCCTTGAGACCAGGAGGGCCAGGTTCGAATCCTGCTCAGGGCGGCATTTTTTTTTTTTCACCACCATACAACTTTTTGCAACTTTTCATCGTTTTCAGCTTTTCAGCAGACAGCTTCAGCGTTAAGGCATCCACACAGCATTTTCGCAGGAAATGCAAATTTTTCTAGTTGTGTGGATGCCCTAAAAGGGCTTCCACACTATTGAGTTCCTGTTTCTCTTTATTCTTTATTGTGTGGATGCCCTCAAAGGGCTTCCACACTGTTGAGTTCCTGTTTCTCTTTATTCTTTATTATTATTGTGTGGATGCCCTAAAAGGGCTTCCACACTATTGAGATCCGTTTTCTCTTTCTTCTTTATTATTGTGTGGATGCCCTAAAAGGGCTTCCACACTATTGAGTTCCTGTTTCTCTTTATTGTGTGGATGCCCTAAAGGGCTTCCACACTATTGAGTTCCTGTTTCTCTTTATTCTTTATTGTGTGGATGCCCTAAAGGGCTTCCACACAATTGTTTTCCTGTTTCTCTTTATTATGTGTGCCTATGCCAAGAGGCACACATATTACTATTCGTCGGATTTATTATTATTATTATGTGTGCCTATGCCAAGAGGCACACATATTACTATTCGTCGGATTTATTATGTGTGCCTATGCCAAGAGGCACACATATTACTATTCGTCGGATTTATTATTATTATTATTATTATTATTATTATTATTCTCCAGTTTCCGCCTGAAATTTTGCAGCGAATCTCACCCCGCAGTTTTGAGACAAGCTTCATATATGTTACCTCATTTTGTGCGGCCGGATCTGGAATGGTGTGCTATGACTTTTGGTGTTTATGAATTTTATAGTTTTTTAAATATTAATATTTTAGTGAAAATTTTCCCGCGCTCCTCTGCCGAACAGTTTTGACATTAGGGTTACATATGTTAGATCATTTTGTGCGGCTGGAGCTGGACTATTATGTCATGACTTTTGGTGTTTATGACTTTTATAGTTTTTAAATATTAATATTTTAGTGCAAATTTAGGCCAATTCATCTTTTGGCGCCAAATAAACAGACTTCATTTGTGGTGTGTTGGCGCCATCTTTTGGTCCCATTGAAACAAATTTCAAACTTCATTTGTGGTGTGTTGGCTCTCTAGTGGTGGTATGCGGGAGTGGTACAGCCTGTCTACCCTTATTTGGATACCGTAATGATGACAATATCAATGGCGCGCACAGCCTAGCTGCTTTCAGGAACCATTGAGGTTTTAAGGTTGCGCGAACCATTGAATAGTTACGGTAAACACAATGGCTTCTATGCTTGGTGGAAAACTCCATATCCCACAATTCATAGCACACCTCTGCCGAGTTAAACAATGGCGGCCACCACTTCGCTTTTAAATGTCTTTTATTAGTGTTTCTAGGTCACAAAATAAACTTTTAAGATATTTTCAGGCGAGAATGTAGGTGTGTAAACTTCAAATATCTGCTTGTTTTATCATATTAGCGACAGTGCTCTGACGACCTCGGTCCTGCCTGACAGCTAGCCGGCTACCTAGCTAGCTGCCGCGACTTGGCTGCAAATGCACAGCGAGGGACTCTCTCTCTCCTTTCACCTCCCGGTCTCTCGCAAATGCTCGCACAGAATCGGAGTTACAGCTGGATGTGGAAAAATAACTGAGTTGTTTGGTGGTGCTATAATGCGGAGCTACAACAGTGGGCAGCTATCCACCGGTGTATGACAGAAAGGACATGTCGCGACCGCCGATCGACCGGTGTTTGCTAACGCGGAGGTCAATCGTGGATCAGGGAAAGCGAAGGCAGGAGCGTGAGGTGAACTAAATTTCAGGTAAGAAGTTATGACCTGCACTCTATTTGGGTCAGATATAAACCGAGTTTAGGTGTAGTTTATTTAGCAGCAGTTCTCTTATGTGTTGCTGATAGTCGGCTAGCTAGCTAGCGCCGCTAGCATAGTTAGCTCGCGCCGCTAGCGACCCTTCGTGAAAAAGCACCCAGGCTTGGCTTATATTGAGGCGGGTGAAACTCGTGTCAGCACCCGGTCGCTCGCCGACAGTATGTATTTTAGCTGGACTTATTTTTCGTTTATATGGGCAGATGATGCTGGAAACCGAAGGCAGGAGCGTGAGGTGAACTGAATTTCAGGTAAGAAGTTATGAACTGCACTCTATTTGGGTCAGATATAAACCGAGTTTAGGTGTAATTTATTTTCGTTGACCTTTACAATCGTACTGCCACGGGAGTTTATATACAGCTGTGTGCGCACTAAGTTACTGACGTTGGACTTTATTTTATTCATTAGGGTTAGTTCATAGAGTTGCCGTGCCGCATAAACGGAATCGTCCCACATTCAGAGAAAACATTATGATTTATTCTGTCGTTACGAAGCCTCCCTGTCATTCTCTCACGTGTTGAAACGTCAATCATGAAACTGATCAATGATCGGCTGTTCGCTCTTATTTATCGCGCTAAACAACAGCAGCACGTTTAAGCTTGATCAGCTGTTGTTAGAATTCTTTTGATTTTAATTTCTAGTATCAGCTGATGTTTGCTGGAGCATGAAGATGAAATCAGGAGATGTCCTTACTGAATCATCAGAGCTGAACTGGTGATGGAGAAACAGGTTTACACTTTAGGTGACATGAATGAGTTGAAGGAAGTTATGAGTTGTTTCTGAGAGACAAAGACCAAGCTCCTTTTTTTGTGTAGCTGACAGCTGGTAACTGTGCAGGGGCGGATCTAGCAAAGCTTTGGGGGGCAGCTAGGGCATTAACAGAGAAAGGTGGACACAAAGATATACTTTTCTTTCTTACTCTCATATAAAATATTTAGCTTTTATTAAATAGTTATCTGAATCTCACAACCAAAGTTTGTATAATAATACACAAGATTGGCTGTAGACCATTGTTCATAATTCAGAACACTGTGTAAAAATAACAAAAAACAAAAAGTGAATGCATGTGTGAAAAGTGGTCCATAATGTAATGCTTCAAAGCGTGTTCATGCAAACATTGTCGGGTCTGCCGTGGTACAATGGGACTTCTGCTCATGAACCTGTGTGCACAGCGTCTGCAAATCGGCGCTGTACGAAGTAACTTCATCTTTACACAAAACTGTAAGCTGTCATCTATGAAGCGTGAGCGGTGTTTGTTTTTACCATAGTTCATGGTGGAGAATGGCTGCTCTTCTGAGTTTTGCTCTCTGTAGCCGTATGAATGGCAACTACAGTGATTAGCAGCGGCATAGGCACACATAAAATTTCTTCTGAAATTTTCGCTTTCTAGTTATTCTTATTATTATTATTATTATTTTCCTTTTTCTGCCTGAAATTTTGCAGCGTATCTCGCCCCGCAGTTTTGAGACAAGCTTCATATATGTTACCTCATTTTGTGCGGCTGGATCTGGAATGGTGTGCTATGACTTTTGGTGTTTATGAGTATTATAGTTTTTTTAATATTAATATTTTTGTGAAAATTTTCCCGCGCTCCTCTGCCAAACAGTTTTGACAATAGGGGTACATATGTTACATCATTTTGTGCGGCTGGAGCTGGACTAGTATGGTACGACTTTTGGTGTTTATAACTTTTATAGTTTTTGAAATATTTAGATTTTAGTGCAAATTTGGGCCAATTTCTAGCCTCCTGAGAAAGATTCTACTTTTGGCCCCATAGAAACAGACTTCATTTGTGGTGTGTTGGCTCTCTCTAGTGGTATACCCGGAGTAGTACAGCCAAACAAAAAAGTTTATGCTTGGGCGGAAACTCCATATCCCACAATTCATAGCACGCCTCTGCAGAGTAAACAATGGCAGCCACCACTTCGTTTTATAGGTCTTTTATTCGTGTTTCTAGGTCAAAAAATAGACTTTTAAGATATTTTCAGGCGAGAATGTAGGTGTGTAAACTTCAAATATCTGCTCGTTTTATGGAGACATCCCATATTAGCGACAATTCTCTTACGTGTTGCTTATAGCCGGCTAGCTAGCTAGCTGCGCGACTTGGCTGCAAATGGACAGCGAGGGGACTCTCTCTCCTTTCACCTCCCGGTCTCTCGCAAATGCTCGCACAGAATCGGAGTTACAGCTGGATGTGGAAAAAATAACTGAGTTGTTTGATGGTGCTATAATGCGGAGCTACAACAGTGGGCAGCTATCCACCGGTGTATGACAGAAAGGACATGCCGCGAACGAGACATACGAGACCACCGATCGACCGGTGTTTGCTAACGCGGAGGTCAATCGTGGATCAGGGAAAGCGAAGGCAGGAGCGTGAGGTGAACTGAATTTCAGGTAAGAAGTTATGACCTGCACTCTATTTGGGTCAGATATAAACTGAGTTTAGGTGTAGTTTATTTAGCAGCAGTTCTCTTACGTGTTGCTGATAGCCGGCTAGCTAGCTAGCGCCGCTAGCATAGTTAGCTAGCGCCGCTAGCATAGTTAGCTAGCGCCGCTAGCGACCCTTCGTGAAAAAGCACCCAGGCTTGGCTGATATTGAGGCGGGTGAAACTCGTGTCAGCACCCGGTCGCTCGCCGACAGTATGTGTTTTAGCTGGACTTATTTTTCGTTTATATGGGCCGATGATGCTGGAAACCGAAGGCAGGAGCGTGAGGTGAACTAAATTTCAGGTAAGAAGTTATGAACTGCACTCTATTTGGGTCAGATATAAACCGAGTTTAGGTGTAATTTATTTTCGTTGACCTTTACAATCGTACTGCCACGGAGTTTATATACAGCTGTGTGCACACTAAGTTACTGACGTTGGACTTTATTTTATTCATTAGGGTTAGTTCATAGAGTTGCCGTGCCGTACAAACGGAATCGTCCCACATTCAGAGAAAACATTATGATTTATTCTGTCGTTACGAAGCCTCCCCTGTCATTCTCTCGCGTGTTGAAACGTCAATCATGAAACTGATCAATGATCGGCTGTTCACTCTTATTTATCGCGCTAAACAACAGCAGCACGTTTAAGCTTGATCAGCTGTTGTTAGAATTCTTTTGATTTTAATTTCTAGTATCAGCTGATGTTTGCTGGAGCATGAAGAAATCAGGAGATGTCCTTACTGAATCATCAGAACTGGTGATGGAGAAACAGGTTTACACTTTAGGTGACATGAATGAGTTGAAGGGAAGTTATGAGTTTTTTCTGAGAGACAAAGACCAAGCTCCTTTTTTGTGTAGCTGACAGCTGGTAACTGTGCAGGGGCGGATCTAGGAAAGCTTTTACCGGGGGGAGCTAGGGCATTAACAGAGAAAGGTGGACACAAAGATATACTTTTCTTTCTTACTCTCATATAAAATATTTAGCTTTTATTAAATAGTTATCTGAATCTCACAACCAAAGTTTGTATAATAATACACAGGATTGGCTGTAGACCATTGTTCATAATTCAGAATACTGTGTAAAAATAACAAAAAACAAAAAGTGAATGCACAGCCGGCTGTGTGGGTAAACCAACCATGTGTGAAAAGTGGTCCATAATGTAATGCTTCAAAGTGTGTTCATGCAAACATTGTCGGGTCTGCCGTGGTACAATGGGACTTCTGCTCATGAACCTGTGTGCACAGCGTCTGCAAATCGGAGCTGTACGAAGTAACTTCATCTTTACACAAAACTGTAAGCTGTCATCTGTGAAGCGTGAGCGGTGTTTGTTTTTACCATAGTTCATGGTGGAGAATGGCTGCTCTTCTGAGTTTTGCTCTCTGTAGCCGTATGAATGGCAAACTACAGTGATTAGCAGCGGCATAGGCACACATAAAATTTCTTCTGAAATTTTCGCTTTCTAGTTATTATTATTATTATTATTATTATTATTATTATTCTCCAGTTTCCGCCTGAAATTTTGCAGCGAATCTCGCCCCGCAGTTTTGAGACAAGCTTCATATATGTTACCTCATTTTGTGCGGCCGGATCTGGAATGGTGTGCTATGACTTTTGGTGTTTATGAATTTTATAGTTTTTTAAATATTAATATTTTAGTGAAAATTTTCCCGCGCTTCTCTGCCGAACAGTTTTGACATTAGGGTTACATATGTTAGATCATTTTGTGCGGCTGGAGCTGGACTATTATGTCATGACTTTTGGTGTTTATGACTTTTATAGTTTTTTAAATATTAATATTTTAGTGCAAATTTAGGCCAATTCATCTTTTGGTGCCAAATAAACAGACTTCATTTGTGGTGTGTTGGCGCCATCTTTTGGTCCCATTGAAACAAATTTCAAACTTCATTTGTGGTGTGTTGGCTCTCTCTAGTGGTATGCCGGGAGTGGTACAGCCTGTCTACCCTTATTTGGATACCGTAATGATGACAATATCAATGGCGCGCGCACAGCCTCGCTGCTTTCAGGAACCATTGAGGTTTTAAGGTTGCGCGAACCATTGAATAGTTACGGTAAACACAATGGCTTCTATGCTTGGTGGAAAACTCCATATCCCACAATTCATAGCACACCCTGCCGAGTTAAACAATGGCGGCCACCACTTCGTTTTATATGTCTTTTATTAGTGTTTCTAGGTCACAAAATAAACTTTTAAGATATTTTCAGGCGAGAATGTAGGTGTGTAAACTTCAAATATCTGCTTGTTTTATCAAGACATTCCATATTAGCGACAGTGCTCTGACGACCTCGGTCCTGCCTGACAGCTAGCCGGCTACCTAGCTAGCTGCCGCACTTGGCTGCAAATGGACAGCGAGGGGACTCTCTCTCTCTCCTTTCACCTCCCCGGTCTCTCGCAAATGCTCGCACAGAATCGGAGTTACAGCTGGATGTGGAAAAAATAACTGAGTTGTTTGGTGGTGCTATAATGCGGAGCTACAACAGTGGGCAGCTATCCACCGGTGTATGACAGAAAGGACATGCCGCGACCGCCGATCGACCGGTGTTTGCTAACGCGGAGGTCAATCTTGGATCAGGGAAAGCGAAGGCAGGAGCGTGAGGTGAACTGAATTTCAGGTAAGAAGTTAGTTCATAGAAAAACTTGCTTGTTTTTGAAACTTAACTACTTTATCATACTTTCACGTAGAACAACCATTCAAATTTTAAAATGTTCACAAATTATTGGGCTATTCATGAATGATTCAGCTTTTTCATATCTGTTACCGTTTTCATCTTATCCCTCTTTAAGTTTTGAGTTTCATCTTTGTGATTTTTCACAAAATACATGCGTTGTTATGGTTGCTATGCAGTTGGTTCTAAGTGAGCCACTGTACCTTTGGCAATTTTCTCTTCATGTCCGAACAACTTCTTGCTACTCGCTCAATTTTCACTCAACCCACACAAATTATACATCAAAACGTAGGTATTTTTGCTGGCTTTCAGAAAATGTCACTATCATTGTTGTGAGATTTATAGAATTTTGGCAAATCTCCTCAGACCAACACAAACTCAGAAAACTCTCCATAGAAAGTCAATGGAGAGTTTGTTCAAAATCACCGCTTAATTTCTGTAATGAGAGGCATATTCGAATCGTCATATCTCCTTAACGAAGCGAAGTTAAAACATGAGGCTTGTCCCAGTATATCTTCAGACACTCCTGACGCTCACAATTCAAGAATTTTTTTCTCAACTATTACCGTTCTCAGATGAGTTACACTTGTTTGAGGGTAGGAAATTCGTCCTTCGCTCAGATTTCTTCAGCTTTCAAACTCTGGAAATGAACCACTTTTTTCTCTCGTCATATCTTTTTGATAGATTTCCACAAAGACCTGAAAATTTCCATGACTGTTCACCAAAGCCTGCTGTCTCTTACGGTGAAAGAATTATATCGATACTCCAAATAGATTTAGAGTTAGAAAGCGTTGTTTGAGGGCAGGTCAAGGCAGTTTTTGCTTCGCCTCTACTCAGTTATGGTGCATTACAAGTCAAATATCTTTAATAATTCATATTTTAATGATAAATTGTTAACACCTTAAGATTCCTCCATCTCTTCTGAACAAAACGGTGTAAGAATGACCGTTCTAGCCCCTATGGTTAGGAAATTATGGCCATTTGTTTGAGAGGAATCCTCACTATGAGAAATACACTGCAGAAATCCTGTCTCTCTCTGTGCTGAGTGTGTAAAAACGGCTGCACCTGTTTTGGCGGGAAAAAGTACACAGCCTCTCTGATTGGTGGATTCAAATTTAGCAGCTCGCAGGCTGCTTGACTGACCTAGAAACTTGCTTGTCTCTCCCTATGTGTGTGTGTGTGTGTGTGTGTGTGACAGAGAGAGAGAGAAAGGAGGCGAGAGAGAGTTTTTTTATGGGAGCATCTTATTATATGATTTAAATTCAATATATTTAGACTGGTTGACTGAATTTGATCCTGTGTGTGTCTCTCTGTGCATGTGTGTTTCCATATGTGTCCATATTTGTGATTGTGTGACTGTTATACTTTTTTTTGCTGATTTTTTTCATTTAACAATTACATTTGAGGGACCCTTAGCATGTTCAGGATTCTTTCAGCTGTCCATTTTGCTTTTCCAATTTTTCTATTTAAGTTATTACTATTGTGTTGAGTCATAGCATTTCTGCTGCTTTTCAGTATTTGTGCTAAATACAGCATTTCTGCAAAATCATACTCTTTCTGCTATTTCATAAGATTTGTGCTAAATATAGTGTTTCTGCTATTTCTGCCAAATTTAGTATTTTTGATTAATTAGGGTTTTTCTACCAAATCATAGTACAGTTTTACTGCTTTTTATAGGATTTTTAGAGGATATTTATATTGCTTAATATAGTATTTCTGCTTTTTATAGGATTTGTGCTTAATATAGTTTTTCTAAAAAATGTAGTATTTATGCTTAATCATACTATTTGTATATATTTCTGCCAGGTCCCCAGGCAGCTAATCCTCTGTGAGGACTGATACATACAAATACATATCAGGGCCTGCACGGCTTCCCAGCCAGCCAATCATATCTGGGGTCTGCCCTTTCTTCTCTCATCATATCTCAGCGACAGATGTACAAAGAGCAATGCAAATCACAGTCAAAGTACACCAAAGTCCGCTGATTCACCCAGTATAAGAATTATGCTTCTAGTCCACCTAGTTTTTGAGTTACACGACATTGTGTAACTCCAAAAAACAGCGTTTTTCGCCTCTCACCGCAATCTGATTCTGACTGCTCATCACCCTGTTTTCCAGGCGCTCGCTCTCTTTCCCAGTGGCGCAGTTGGTAATGACACAGGTCTGCAACCCAAAGGTCGTGGGTTCAATTCCACCTTGGGCAACATGTTTTTTTTCCCTACAAATTAATACACTATCACAGACCACTAATTCATATTCATCATTTATTACAATTCTGCAAACTTTTATGATTTTAGCAGCTTTTCTAATATGGACCTCAGATTCTTGTTAACACTCCATGGCACAAATACTGTTCCCTTTAGTCTCTGTGTGTGTGTGTGTGTGTGTGTGTGTGTGTGTGTGTGTGTGTGTGTGTGTGTGTGTGTGTGAGAGAGAGAGCGAGAGAGCGAGAGAGAGCCTTTTGATGGGAGCATCTTATTATATCACTTAAATTCAATATATTTAGACTGGTTGACTGAATTTGATCCTGTGTGTGTCTCTCTGTGCATGTGTGTTTCCATATGTGTCCATATTTGTGATTGTGTGACTGTTATACTTTTTTTGCTGATTTTTTTTTTTTTCCAATTAACAATTAGATTTGAGGGACCCTTAGCATGTTCAGGATTTTTCCAGCTGTCCATTTTGCTTTTCCAATTTTTCTATAAGTTATTACTGTTGTGCTAAGTCATAGCATTTTCAGTATTTGTGCTAAATACAGCATTTCTGCTAAATCATACTATTTCTGCTATTTTATGAGATTTGTGCCAAATACAGCATTTCTGCTAAATCATATTATTTCTGCTATTTCATAAGATTTGTACTAAATATAGTGTTTCTGCCAAATATAGTATTTCTGCTTAATTATAGCATTTCTGCCATTTTATAGTATTTGTGCTAAAACATAGTATTTCTACTAAATGTAGTATTTATGCTTAATCATACTATTTGTATATATTTCTGCCAGGTCCCCAGGCAGCTAATCCTCTGTGAGGACTGATACATACAAATACATATCAGGGCCTGCACGGCTTCCCAGCCAGCCAATCATATCTGGGGTCTGCCCTTTCTTCTCTCGTCATATCTCAGCGACAGATGTACAAAGAGCAATGCAAATCACAGTCAAAGTACACCAAAGTACGCTGATTCACCCAGTACAAGAATTATGCTTCTAGTCCACCTAGTTTTTGAGTTACACGACGTTTTGTAACTGCAAAAAACAGCGTTTTTCGCCTCTCACCGCAATCTGATTCTGACTGCTCATCACCCTGTTTTCCAGGCGCTCGCTCTCTTTCCCAGTGGCGCAGTTGGTAATGACACAGGTCTGCAACCCAAAGGTCATGGGTTCAATTACACCTTGGACAACATGTGTTTTTTCTAGGGATGCAACGATACCAATTTTTTCAAACCGATCCGATACCGATACTTGGATCTGAGTACTTGCCGATACCGAGTACAAAAACCGATACTTCTACCACACACAAGTTAAACTTAACCAGTAGTAAAGAAACGACCCCAGACAACTCTTTAACCCAAACGAAACGTTTACTGAACGTAAGGGTAGAGACAAATACTGTACAACACATCCCTTTTTTAAACTCAAATGATATTCCAATTCCTTAACCAAATGAAATACACTGTATAAATGACATAATTCCCTTTCAAATTATATTAAACAACCCAACTTATGTTATCACCTTTTGGTAAGTGACTCACTAATATACACTCCAAAACACGTTATATAAATCCACTAAACACACAATATTCACACATGGGCTCCACACACTCACATTCACACTTGTTGCAGGCCTGTTTGCTGCTCACGCCGGACGATGGAGAAAAATCCTCTTCTCCCCAGTAAGAGCACAAAAGTCTGACTTACAGTTCCGTTGCCCGGTAGATCGCCGTTCACCAGTCCCACAATAAATCCACTCCTTGCGGACCCGATGCTGTCTCTGCTACAGCACGTTAGCGAGTCACTGTCCAGCTCTCCGACAGTCCATAGCGGCTGCCTCCTTGGCGAAGCCAAGCAGTCCGGGCTAGCCTTTAGCCTCGGCGGTCGTAGCTGGAAACACAGCACGGTGGTGCGACCATTGAAACAAAAAGTCACTTCACCCACACTCTGTTGTGAAGCTCTCACACGGTCAGCTTTCTAGTCACACACTCTTTTGTGCTGGTTAACCTCAGTAAAACTAGCCGGGTCTCTCACTTTGGTTCAGCTAACCTCGTTCATCTCTCCATGCCGTTCTCTTCTCCTCCTCCATTGCAACAGATACACAGGTCCCGTTTTATGCTACCTTCACGGGCCTCCAGAAAATGAGAACTCTGAAAAATATTTTAACTCCCTTCAGAGTTACATACCATAAAATAATACTTTTATGATTAACATAACAGTTTGATTGCTCTAATTACCTGTATTTACCTTGCGACATATTACAGGGCAAATTACATTCAGGGTAGAGTTACATCACATAACATCAACTGTGAACACCTTATGTTACCGTGGCGTTTAAGTCCATGGGAATTATGAGTATCCACTCCCAAATTCCCATCCGGGCTACATTAGGATCGGTTCATGGTATCGGTTAACTTTTACGAGTACGAGTACGCACACATTTTACAGTATCGGCCCCGATACCCGATACCAGTATCGGTATCGGTGCATCCCTAGTTTTTTCCCTACAAATTAATACACTATCACAGACCACTAATTCATATTCATCATTTATTACAATTCTGCAACCTTTTATGATTTTAGCAGCTTTTGTAATATGGACCTCAGATTCTTCTTAACACTCCATGGCACAAATACTGTTCCCTTTAGGCTCTGTGTGTGTGTGTGTGTGTGTGTGTGTGTGAGAGAGAGAGAGAGAGCGAGAGAGAGCCTTTTGATGGGAGCATCTTATTATATCACTTAAATTCAATATATTTAGACTGGTTGACTGAATTTGGTCCTGTGTGTGTCTCTCTGTGCATGTGTGTTTCCATATGTGCCCATATTTGTGATTGTGTGACTGTTATACTTTTTTTGCTGATTTTTTTTTTTTCAATTAACAATTAGATTTGAGGGACCCTTAGCATGTTCAGGATTTTTCCAGCTGTCCATTTTGCTTTTCCAATTTTTCTATAAGTTATTACTGTTGTGCTAAGTCATAGCATTTCTGCTGCTTTTCAGTATTTGTGCTAAATACAGCATTTCTGCTAAATTACTACTAAGTCGTAGAATTTCTGTTATGTTCTGCCAAATCATAGTATTACGGCTATTTCAAAGTATTTGAGTGAAATTACAGTGTTTCTGCAAAAACATTTTATTTCTGCTAAATCATAGTATTTCTGTTATCTTAAAGTAGTTGCACTCAATTATAGTATTTGTGCCAAATCATATTATCTCTGCTAAATCATCGTGTCTGCCAAATCATAATATTTGTGCCTAAGCACAGCATTTGTACCAAAACATAGTATTTCTGCCAAATCATAGTATTTGTCCCAAAGCATAGTATTTCAACAAAATCACAGTATTTCTGCTATGTTATAGTATTTGTGCTTGTAGAAAACCTGTGTTAGTGTGAGCTACATTACCCAGCAGCCTCTGAGCAGTGAGGGAATTCATGGGACTTCTGAGCTAGATGGTCTTCCTTCGTTCCTGTGGTTACGATTGAGGAGAGAGCTGCTGGGAAGGGGAGCAAATAGCCCATCCTGTATTTGTTGGGGATGGTGTGTGTCACATAAACGTGAGTTAATGTTCCATGCTTAAGATGTTTACCCTGCTACTTGTGTGTATTGGTTTTAGTTACCTTTTAGCGTATGTGCTAGTTAGCGATAGCTATGGCAGCACAGTTATTTGATTGTTTTGGGCTTGTTCCTGCTTTGTTTGTTCCCCTGCAAATTTATGTGAATTTGTACACTGTAATATCGCTGTATTACGTAGTGGCTAAGTAGGAGGCTGACTGTTACTAAGTGCATCAGTGTACATAGGTCATCTGTTGTGTTGGAGTGCCCTCTTGTGACGCCTTTTGGGTAGTCCCTTAGTAAACACTGCAAAGAAGTGGTATCAGACTGGTTTGTAGTGGAGGAATTTGTTGCCAGTTTCTTTCATCTTTAATCCGTATTCATGTTGTAATGTAGTAACTTTTGTGGCGCAAATACCACAATATGGCAGCAATACCATGTTTTGGCACAAACACTTTGATTTGGTATACTTTAGCTTCTCCACCCCTTTTCAGCAAAATTTTCATTTTTTCACCCTTTTCAGCACAAATTCCAGCTTTTTGGCGGTTTTCAGAAAAAAAACCTCTTTTCAGCAGAAACTCTGCTGATTCACCTCTTTTCAGCGCAACGTTCTGCTTCTTTGCCTCTTTTCTGCAGAAATTCTGCTGATTCACCTCTTTTCTGCAAAATTTTCATCCTTTTGCCTCTTACCAGCACAGTTCTCAGCAGCTTCTGATAATTTCAGCACAATTGTCAGTCTATCTACCTCTTTTTGTGAGAATGAGTTTGGCTCAGTGAGATGAGTAGCTGCCTTGAGACCAGGAGGTTCGAGGGGAATCCTGAATGTGAATGTAAGAAATACACTGCAGAAAACTTTATACCTCTCTCTGTGTCTGTGTGTGTAAGGGCTGATTACAGCAGGTGCAGCTAGTTTAACTGACCTAGATATACCAAGCCCAGACTCTTAACAGCCACTGTTCCCTTTAGGCTCTGTGTATGTGTATGTTTGTGTGTCTGTATCAATATTTCTCCCATGTTAAAGTATTACTCCTCCATAATAGTATTTCTGTTAAATCAAAGTACTTCTACTACATCTTAGTATTTCTGCTAAATCATAGTATTTTGGCCAAATCATGGTATTTGTGCCAAAGCATAGTATTTCCACAAAATAACAGTATTTCTGCTATGTTATATTATTACTGCTCATAGTATTTCTGCCAAATCTTGGTATTTGTTCCAAAGCATAGTATTTCTGCCAAATCACAATATAACTGCAAAATAAAGGTTTTTTTTTAGACAAATCATAGTGTTTCTGCTAAATCCTAGTAATTCTGCTCAATCATAGAATTTCTGCTATGCTGAAGTGCTTTTGCTAGATTACAGAATTTCTGCTAAGTCAAAGTATTTCATGTAAGTCATAGTATTTATACCAAGTCCCAGTGTTTCTGCCAAATCATAAATCATAAATAATGTGGCGTGTTGGGGAACAGCTAGTTCTCTCCCATCATGCCTTGGGACATGTGCTGCATTTGAGATGTTCTTGTTTCCTTTTTTATGGTTACGTTACTTTTAACTGTTGTTTGAATGTTGTGTTTATACTACGGTACAAAGTCACTGACAGTTATTGTTTTATAGGAAGAATGCAGTACCATAAGTGAGTTCTGTTATGCTGTTATTGACCCTTGAAGCACATTGTGACACAAGCAAGTATGTCCAATAAAAAACTCCCCCTACCAGCTTGGGGTGGAAATACAGGCTCAATCTCTCCCTGTGAGCTTCTTTGCAAGATTCATCTGCAAGCCACAATAATTTTAATAGAGCAAAGTTAAGATGAGAGGCTTGTGCCAATTCATCTTCAGACACTGCTGACACTCGTGGTTGGAGCAGTTTTTACTGTCATCTTACTGTTGAGCCATAAATTACGTTTGTTTTCAAACTCTTGAGCCATAAATTACGTTTGTTTTCAAACTCTTAAAATGAAGCCGTTTCTTCTCTCGTCATATCTCCATGACGGAGGTACAAAGAGCTATCGCAGTCAAAGTTCATGAAATTCTGCTGATTCACCCAGTAAAGGAATTGTGCTTCTATCCCACCTAGTTTTTGAGTTACACGACATTTTGTAACTCCAGAAAACGGCGCTTTACGTCTCTCACCGCGATCTAATTCTGACTGCTCATCTCCCTGTTTTCCAGGCACTGGCTCTCTTTGCCGGTGGCGCATTTGGTAATGACACGGGTCTGCAGCCCAAAGGTCGTGGGTTCAATTCCACCTTGGTCCACATGGTTTTTTTTTTTCACTACAAATTTATACACTATCACAGACCTGTAATTTATATTGCTAATTTATTACAATTCTGCAAAGTTTTATGATTTTAGCAGTTTTTCTAATATGGACCTCAGATTCTTGTTAACGCTCCATGGCAGAAACAACTACACAGCCTGATGAAGCAGACTGAGGCAGTACCTCTGATTGGTGAATTAGAGCAGAACCAGGTTGTTCTTTCATTTCATTTCTTTATTTATTTCACACATGGTTCAACAGTGTTTCTTTTTTCTACATACAGAACCTTCTGCCTCTTTTCAGCAGAAATTCTGCTCATTCACCTCATCTCTTGTGTTGGAGTGCCCTCTTGTGGCGCCTTTTGGGTAGTGCCTTAGTAAAGCGTGAACACTGCAAAGAAGTGGTATCAGACTGGTTTGTAGTGGAGGAATTTGTTGCCAGTTTCTTTCATCTTTAATCCGTATTCATGTTGTAATGTAGTAGTACCACAATATGGCAGAAACACTATGTTTTGGCACAAATACTTTGATTTAGTATACTTTAGCTTCTTCAGCTTCTTCACCCCTTTTCAGCAAAATTTTCATTTTTTTCACCCTTTTCAGCACAAATTCCAGCTTTTTGGCTGTATTCAGAAAAAGACAACTCTTTTGAGCAGAAACTCTGCTGATTCATCTCTTTTCAGCGCAAGTTTCTGCTTCTTTGCCTCTTTTCTGCAAAATTTTCAGCCTTTTCACCTCTTATCAGCACAATTGTCAGCAGTTTCTGCTCATTTCAGCAGAATTGTCCGTCTCTCCACCTCTTCTTTGTAAGAATGACTTTGGCTCAGGGAAATGAATAGCCGCCTTTGAGCAGAAATTCTGCTGATTCATCTCTTTTCAGCGCAACTTATTGCTTCTTTACCTCTTTTCTGCAGAAATTCTGCTGATTCACCTCTTTTCTGCAAAATTTTCAGCCTTTTCACTTCTTCTCAGCACAGTTCTCAGCAGCTTCTGCTCATTTAGCAAAATTGTCAGTTGCTCCATCTCTTGTTTTTGTGAGAATGAGTTTGGTTCAGTGAGATGAGCAGCTGCCTTGAGACCAGAAGGGCCAGGTTCAAATCCCGGTCATGGCAAAACCTGTTTTCTCTTTTGTTCTACCTCTTTTCTGCAGAAATTCTGCTGTTTTACCTCTTTTCTGCAAAATTTTCAGCCTTTTCACCTCTTCTCAGCACAATTCTCAGCAGCTTCTGCTCATTTTAGCAGAATTGTCGGTCTCTCCTCCCCTTTTTTGAGAGAGTGAGTTTAGCTCAGTGAGATGAGCAGCTGCCTTGAGACCAGCAGGGCCAGATTCGAATCCTGCTGAGGGCGACATGTTTTTTTTCACCACCATGCAACTTTTTGTAACTTTTCATCTTTTTCAGCTTTTCAGCAGACAGCTTCAGCGTTAAGGCATCCACACAGCATTTTCGCAGGAAATGCAAATTTTTCTAGTTCCACTATATTATTCTAGTTGCTTCCGTACACTTTTTGGCACTTAACTACTCCTTCAGTTTTCAGCCGATTTTCGCCATTCAAATTTTAAAAAATTCTGCTCTTTCTGCTAATGCCGGCTATGACTTTTGGTGCTCATAACTTCTATACTTTTTGAGATATTGAATTTTTTTTGCAATATTTTTTCCCCATTTCTGCCATATTATCAGTGGCCTCACTGATTTTCTTTGCCGGGAAGACCTGTGTTTTAGCTCAGTGAGATGAGCAGCCGTTCTCAGACTGGGAGGCCCGGGTTCAAATCCCGCTTATGGCAACATTTCTTTCAGTTAACAGTTAAACTTTTTTAACTCTTTTCAACACAAATTTAAGCTTTTTCACCCCTTTTCAGCACAATTTTCAGTTTTTTCACCACTTTTCAGCACAAATCCCAGCTTTTTTCAGGAAAAAACTCTTTTGAGCAGAAATTCTGCTGATTCACCTCTTTTCTGCAAAATTTTCAGCCTTTTCACCTCTTATCAGCACAATTCTCAGCAGCTTCTGCTCATTTAAGCAGAATTGTCAGTCTCTCCACCTCTTCTTTGTTAGAATGACTTTGGCTCAGTGAGATGAGTTGCTGCCTTAGGACCTGGAGGGCCAGGTTCAAATCCTGCTCAGGGCAAGGTTTTTTTTTCCACCACTTTTCAGCAAAAATTTCTCTATCTTTACCCCTCTCAGTAGAATTTTTGGCTTTTCATCACTTTTCAGCAAAAATTTTCTGCTTCTTCACCTGTTTTCAGCAGAATTTTCAGTTTCTTCTCCGCCATACAACTTTTTGCAAGTTTTCAACTTTTTCAGCTTTTTCAGCAGGCAACTTCAGCATAAAGGCATCCACACAGCATTTTCGCAGGAAATGCAAACTTTTTCTAGTTCTTTATTATACTTTATTCTGGTTGCTTCCGTACGTTTTTTGCCGCTTAACTACTGCTTCAGTTTTCAGCCGATTTTCACCGTTCAAACTCTATACTGTTCTGCTCTTTCTGCTGACGTAGGCTATGACTTTTGGTGTTTATTACTTTTATACTTTTTAAAATATTACACTTTTTTCCTTTAATTTGTCCCATTGAAATGAATGGAAATCTTCAGAAATTCTGCTAAAACTTGCTTGTTTTTGAAACTTAACTACTTTGTCATACTTTCACCTAGAAACTCCATTCAAACTTTAAAATGTTCTCAGATTATTGGGCTATTCCTGTCTGATTCAGCTTTTTCAGACCTTCTACCGTTTAAATCTTATCTCTCTTTAAGTTTTCAGTTGCAAAATTGTGATTTTTCAGAAAATACATGCGTTGTTATGGTCGCTATGCAATTAACTCAGAGGGGACAGTGAAACTTTCTGAATTTTCACCACTTGTCTGAACAACTTTATGCTACTCGCTCAATTTCCACTCAACCCCCACAAATTATACATCAAAACGTAGGTATTTTTGCTGGCTTTCAGAAAATGTCACTATCATTGTTGTGGGACTTATAGATGTTTTGCAAATCTCCTTAGAGTAACATAAAGTCTGAAAACTCTCCATAGAAACTCAATGGAGAGTTTCTTCAAAATCAGCGCTGGAATTCTCTAATGAGAGGCATTTTCAAATCGTCATATCTCCTTAACGAAACAAAGTTG
Organism: Oreochromis aureus; assembly: GCF_013358895.1. Lineage (NCBI taxonomy): Eukaryota > Metazoa > Chordata > Actinopteri > Cichliformes > Cichlidae > Oreochromis > Oreochromis aureus. The sequence continues at coordinate 28,313,875 of NC_052960.1, forward strand.
AGACATGAGGCTTGTGCAAATATATCTTCAGACACTCCTGATGCTCACAATTCAAGAAGTTTTTCTCACCTATTACCGTTCTGGAATGAGTTACACTTGTTTGAGGGTAGGAAATTCATCATTCGCTCAGATCTGTTCAGATTTCAAACTCTGGAAAAGCGGCACTTTTTTTCTCTCGTCATATCTTTTGATGGATTTCCACAGAGACCTGAAAATTTCCATGACTGTTCACCAAAGCCTGCTGTTTCTTACGGTGAAAGAATGATTTTGATGCTCCATATAGATTTAGAGTTACAAAACGTTGTTTGAGGGCAAGTCAAGGCAGTTCTGCTTTGCCTCTACTCAGTTACAGTGTATTACAAGTCATATATCTTCAATAATTTATATTTTATCTCTGAATTATGAAGACCTGCAGATTCCCCATCTCTTCTGAACAAAACGGTGTCAGAATGAGCGTTCTAGCCCCTCACGGTTAGGAAATTATGGCCATTTGTTCAAGGGAGTCCTGAATGTGAGAAATACACTGAAGAAGACTCATACTTCTCTCTGTGTCTGTGTGTGTAAGGGCTGATTACAGCAGGTGCAGCCAATTTAACTGACCTAGATATACCAAGCCCAGACTCTTAACAGCCACTGTTCCCTTTAGGCTCTGTGTATGTGTGTGTGTATCAATATTTCTCCCATGTTAAAGTATTACTCCTCCATAATAGTATTTCTGCTAAATCAAAGTACTTCTACTACATCTTAGTACTTCTGCTCAATCATAGTAATTCTGGGTAATCATAGTATTTTTGCCAAATCATGGTATTTGTGCCAAATCATGGTTTTTGTGTCAAATCATGACATTTCTGATATGTTATAGTATTACTAGTAGGTGGAGGTATTTCTGTTATGTTATAGTATATGCCTCTCCGTGAATCGCTACCTTATCGTGGTGGAGGGGTTTGTGTGTCACAGGGATCCCAGGGGCTATGTTGTCTGGGGGCTTTTGCCCCCTGGTAGGGTCTCCCATGGCAAATTGGTCCTGGGTGAGGGACCAGACAAAGAGCGATTCAGAAGACCCTTATGAAGAAAACATCGAGGGAACAGTTTACCCTGCCCGGGATAGGGTTACCGGGGCCCGCCCTGGAGCCAGGCCCGGGAGGGTGGAGGGTGCCAGCGGCGTCTGGTGGCGGGCCTTAGTCCATGGGGCCCGGCCGGGCACAGCCCGAAGAGGAGACATGGGCCCATCCTCCCGCAGGCCCACCACCCGCAGGAGGCGCCATAGGGGTCGGGTGCATTGTGTGCTGGGCGGCAGCCAGGAGCAGAGGCCCTGGAGGACTGATCCCCGGCTGCCAAGACTGGCAATAGGGACATGGAATGTCACCTCTCTGGTGGGGAACGAGCCTGAGTTAGTGCGTGAGGTTGAGAGGTACCGGCTAGATATAGTCGGGCTCACCTCTACGCATGGCTGGGGCTCTGGAACCAGTCTCCTAGAGAGGGGCTGGACTCTGTCTCAGTCTGGAGTTGCCCCTAGTGAGGCGGCGGGCTGGGGTGGGTATTCTAATATCCCTCGGCTTGCTGCCGGTACGTTGGGGTTTTTCCCAGTGGATGAGAGGGTTTGTTCCCTGTGCCTTAGGGTCGGGGAAAGGGTCCTGACTGTCATCTGCGCTTATGCGCCAAGTGGCAGTTCAGAGTACCCAGCCTTCTTAGAGTCCCTCGGGGGTGCTGGAAGGTGCCCCACCGGGAGACTCTGTTGTCCTGCTGGGAGACTTCAATGCTCACGTGGGTAACAACAGCAAGACCTGAGGCGTGACTGGGAGGAACGGCCTCCCTGATCTGAATCCGGCGGTGTTTTGTTATTGGACTTCTGTGCAAATCACAGTTTGGCCATAACGAACACCTTGTTCGAACATAAGAGTGTCCATAAGTGCACGTGGCACCAGGGCGCTCTAGGCCGCAGGTCGATGATCAATTTTGTAATCGTATCACCAGACCTGCGACCATATGTTCTGGACACTCGGGTAAAGAGAGGGGCTGAGCTGTCAACTGATCACCACCTGGTGGTGAGTTGGATCAGGTGGCGGTGGAGGACGCTGGACAGACCCGGTGCACCTAAACGCGTAGTGAGGGTGTGCTGGGAACGTCTAGCAGAGGCCCCAGTCCGCGAGATCTTCAACGCACACCTCCGGCAGAGCTTCAACAGCATTCCGAGGGAGACTGGGGACATTGAGTCCGAATGGACCATGTTCAGCGTCTCCATCGCCGGGCTGCTGCATTGAGCTGCGGCCGCAAGGTGGTTGGTGCCTGCCGTGGTGGTAATCCCGAACCAAATGGTGGACACCAGAGGTGAAGGGAGCCACCAAGCTGAAGAAGGAGTCCCTATCGGGCTTGGTTAGCCTGTGGGACTCGGAGGCAGCCGACAGGTATCGACAGGCCAAGCGGAATGCGGCTCGGGCAGTGGCTGAAGCAAAAACTCGGGTGTGGGAGGAGTTCGGAGAGGCCATGGAAAAAGACTTTCGGACTGCCTCGAAGAGATTCTGGCAAACCGTCAGGCGTCTCAGGAGGGGAAGCGGTGCTCTACCTGCACTGTGTACAGTGCTGGCAGAGCGCTGCTGACGCCGACTGAGAAAATTGTCAGGCGGTGGAAGGAATACTGAGGACCTCCTTAATCCCACTGACACGTCTTCCGAGGAGGAAGCAGAGTCTGGGGATGAGGGAATGACCCGCCAATTTCCGGGCGAGGTCACTGAGGCAGTTAAACAACTCCTTGGTGGCAGAGCCCCTGGTATTGATGAGGTCCGCCCCGAGTTCCTGAAGGCTCTGGATGTTGTAGGGCTGTCCTGGTTGACACGCCTCTACAATGTTGCGTGGAGATCAGGGGCAGTACCCTGGACTGGCAGACCGGGTGGTGGTCCCCATCTTTAAGAGGGGAGACCGGAGGTGTGTTCCAACTACAGGGGATCACACTCCTCAGCCTCCTGGGAAAGTCTATGCCAGGGTGCTGGAAAGGAGAGTTCGTCCGTTAGTCGAACCTCGGATACAGGAGGAACAATGCGGTTTTCGTCCTGGTCGCGGAACACTGGACCTGCTCTTTATCCTCTCAAGGATACTTGAGGGTGCATGGGAGTTTGCCCAACCAGTCTACATGTGTTTTGTGGACTTGGAGAAGGCATTCGACCGTGTCCCTCGGGGTGTCCTGTGGGAGGTGTTGCGGGGGAGTATGGGGTGTCTGGCCCATTGCTACGGGCCATTCGATCCCTGTACAACCGTTGCAAGAGTTTGGTTCGCATTGCCGGCAATAAGTCGGACTTGTTCCCAGTGGGTGATGGGCTCCGCCAGGGCTGCCCTTTGTCACGGTTCTGTTCATAATTTTATGGACAGGATTTCTAGGCGCAGCCAAGTGGCGGAGGGCTTTCACCCGGTGGCCTCAGAATCTCATCTCTGCTTTTGCGGATGATGTGGTTCTGTTGGCTTCATCAGGTGAAGGCCTCCAGCTCGCACTGGAGCGGTTCGCAGCCGAGTGTGAAGCAGCAGGAATGAGGATCAGCACCTCCAAATCTGAGGCCATGGTTCTCAGCCGGAAAAGGGTGGAGTGCCCACTCCGGGTCGGGGATGAGTTCCTGCCCCAAGTGGAGGAGTTCAAGTATCTCGGGGTCTTGTTCGCGAGTGATGGGAGAAGGGAGCCGGAGATCGACAGACGGATTTGGTGCTGCGGCTGCAGCGATGCGGACGCTGCACCGGTCCGTCGTGGTGAAGAGGGAGCTGAGTGTAAAAGTGAAGCTCTCAATTTGCGAGTCGATCTCACGTCCCTACCCTCACCTATGGCCATGAGCTGTGGGTAGTGACCGAAAGAACGAGATCGCGGATACAAGCGGCAGAAATGAGCTTCCTCCGAAGGGTGGCTGGCCCTCCCTTAGAGATAGGGTGAGAAGCTCGGCCATCCGGGAGGGGCTCAGAGTAGAGCCGCTGCTCCTCTACATCGAAAGGAGCCAGTTGAGGTGGTTCGGGCATCTGACAAGGATGCCTCCTGGGCGCCTCCTGGGTGAGGTGTTCGGGCATGTCCCACCGGGAGGCCCAGGGGCAGACCCAGGACACGCTGGAGAGATTATATCTCTCGGCTGGCCTGGGAACGCTTTGGTATTCCCCGGATAAGCTGGAGGAGGTGGCTGGGGAGAGGAGGTCTGGGCTTCTCTGCTTAGGCTGCTGCCCCCGCGACCCGGCCTCGGATAAAGCGGATGAAGATGGATGGATGGTTATAGTATATGTGCTGAATATAGTATATCTGCCAAATCATAGTATTTATCCCAAATCATAGTATTTATGCAAAATTGCAGCTAAAAAGCAGAAATAGTACCTTTTAGCAGAAATTTCTGTCAAAAGATATTATTTATGTTAAAACATAGTATTTCTGCTAAATCATAGTATTTGTGCCAAATCATAGTATTTGTACTAAGTCATAGTACTTGTGCCAAATCATAGTATTTGTACCCAATCATAGTATTTCTGCCATATCATTGTATTTGTGCCAAATCATGGTATTTTTTTTGCCAAATCATGGTATTTGTGCCAGATCATGTTATTTGTGCCCAATTAAAATTTCTGTTATGTTATATTATTACTACTAAGTCGTAGAATTTCTGTTATATTATAGTATATCTGCTGATTATAGTATATGTGCCAAATCATAGCATTTATAGCAAATCATAGTATTTGTGCCCAAACATAGTATTTCTGCCAAATTGTAGTATTTGTGCAAAAACAAACTTACTACTACTAAGGCATGGTATTTCTACCAAATCATAGTATTCCTTCAATATCATAGTATTACTGCAATTTCATAGTATTTGAGCGAAATCGTAGTATTTGTGCAAAAACATACTATGTCTGCAAAATCACAGTATATCTGTTATGTTATAGTATTACTACTAAGGCATAGTATTTCTACCAAATCAGAGTATTCTTTCAAAATCATAGTATCACTGCAATTTTATAGTATTTGAGCGACATCGTAGTATTTGTGCCCAAACATAGTATTTCTGCCAAATTGTAGTATTCCTTCAAAATCATAGCATCACTGCAATTTCATAGTATTTGAGCGACATCGTAGTATTTGTGCAAAAACATACTATGTCTGCTAAATCACAGTATATCTGTTATGTTATTGTATTACTACTAAGGCATAGTATTTCTACCTAATCATAGTATTCCTTCAAAATCATAGTATTACTGCAATTTCATAGTATTTGAACAAAATCGTAGTATTTGTGCAAAAACATATTATGTCTGCAAAATCACAGTATATCTATTATGTTATGGTATTACTACTAAGGCATAGTATTTCTACCAAATCATAGTATTCCTTCAATATCATAGTATTACTGCAATTTCATAGTATTTGAGCAAAATCGTAGTATTTGTACTAAATCATGGTACTTGTGCCAAATCATAGTATTTTTGCAAATCATATTATTTGAACCAAAACATTGTATTTGTACGAAGTCATAGTATTTCTTCTAAATCATAGTATTTCACCCAAATCTCAGTAGTTGTGCTAAAACCCAGTATTATTGCCAAATCATAGTATTTGTACTGAAACATAGTATTTGTGCCAATAAGAGTATTTCTACTAAATCACAGTACTTGTGCCAAATCATAGTATTTCTGCCATATTGTGCTAGTTGTGCAAAAACGTAGACTGTCTGCAAAATCATAGTATATCTGTTATGTTATAGTATTACTACGAAGTCACAGTATTTCTGCCAATTCGTAGTATTTGTACTAAATTATACTACTCGTGCCAAATCATAGTATTCAAATCAAAATATAGTATTTCTGCCAAATCATAGAATTACTGTAATTTCATACGATTTTGAGGAATCCCTTTTGTTATAGTATTACTTCTAAGTCACAGTATTTCTGCTTTGTCATAGTATTTGTACTGAAACATAGTATTTCTGCCAAATAATAGTATTACTGCTATTTCATAGTATTTGAGTGAAATTACAGTGTTTCTGCAAAAACATTGTATTTCTGCTAAATCATAGTATTTCTCTCATCTTAAAGTACTCAATTATAGTATTTGTGCCAAAGTTTAGTATTTCTGCCAAATCATATTATCTCTGCTAAATCATAGTGTCTGCCAAATCATAGTATTTGTGCCAAATTATGGGATTTTGCCAAAACATGGTACTTGTGCAAAATTATAGTATTTGTGCCCAGTTAATATTTCTGTTATGTTATAGTATTACTACTAAGTCGTAGAATTTCTGTTATGTTCTGCCAAATCATAGTATTACGGCTATTTCAAAGTATTTGAGTGAAATTACAGTGTTTCTGCAAAAACGTATTTCTGCTAAATCATAGTATTTCTGTTATCTTAAAGTACTTGCACTCAATTATAGTATTTGTGCCAAAACATAGTATTGCTGCTATATCATAGTATTTGAGCCAAATCATAGTATATGTCCTAAAACATAGTATTTCTGCCATATCATACTATTTGTCCTAAAGCATAGTATTTCAACAAAATCACAGTACTTCTGCTATGTTATAGTATTTGTGCTTGTAGAAAACCTGTGTTATTGTGAGCTACATTACCCAGCAGCCTCTGAGCAGTGAGGGAATTCATGGGACTTCTGAGCTAGATGGTCTTCCTTCGTTCCTGGGCTAACGATTGAGGAGAGAGCTGCTGGGAAGGGGAGCAAATAGCCCATCCTGTATTTGTTGGGGATGGTGTGTGTCACATAAACGTGAGTTAATGTTCCATGCTTAAGATGTTTACCCTACTACTTGTGTGTATTGGTTTTAGTTACCTTTAGCGTATGTGCTAGTTAGCAATAGCTATGGCAGCCCAGTTATTTTATTGTTTTAGGCTTGTTCCTGCTTTGTTTGTTCCCCCTGCAAATTTATGTGAATTTGTACACTGTAATATCGCTGTATTACGTAGTGGCTAAGTAGGAGGCTGACTGTTACTAAGTGCATCAGTGTACATAGGTCATCTCTTGTGTTGGAGTGCCCTCTTGTAGCGCCTTTTGGGTAGTGCCTTAGTAAACGTGAACACTGCAAAGAAGTGGTATCAGACTGGTTTGTAGTGGAGGAATTTGTTGCCAGTTTCTTTCATCTTTAATCCGTATTCATGTTGTAATGTGGTAACTTTTGTGGCACAAATACCACAATATGGCAGAAATACTATGTTTTGGCACAAATACTTTGATTCGGTATACTTTAGCTTCTTCACCCCTTTTCAGCACAAATTCCAGCTTTTTTGGGATGTTTTCAGAAAAAAAAACTCTTTTCAGCAGAAACTCTGCTGATTCACCTCTTTTCAGCGCAACGTTCTGCTTCTTTGCCTCTTTTCTGCAGAAATTCTGCTGATTCACCTCTTTTCTGCAAAATTTTCATCCTTTTCGCCTCTTATCAGCACAATTCTCAGCAGCTTCTGCTGATTTCAGCAGAATTGTCAGTCTATCCACCTCTTCTTTGAGAGAATGAGTTTGGCTCAGTGAGATGAGTAGCTCCCTTGAGACCAGGAAGGCCAGGTTCAAATCCTGCTCATGGCAAAATTTCTTTTCACCACTTTTCAGCAAAAATTTGTGCTTCTTCACCTGTTTTCAGGTATTTGTAGTATTTCGTAGTATTTGTACCCAATCATAGTATTTCTGCTAAATCATACTATTCCTGCCAAATCATAGTATTTGTACTAAATCATAGTACTTGTGCCGAATCATAGTATTTCTGCCATATTATAGTATTTGTGTAAAAACAGAATGTCTGCATAATCACAGTATATCTGTTATGTTATAGTATTACTTCTAAGTCGTAGACTTTCTGTTATGTTATAGTATATCTGCTGAATATAGTATATGTGCCAAATCATAGTATTTATAGCAAATCATAGTCTATGTTCCAAATCATAGTATTTATAGCAAATCATAGTATTTGTGCCAAAGCATCGTATTTGTATGGAGTCATAGTATTTCTTCTAAATGATATGTTAAAGTATATGTGCTGAATATAGTATATGTGCCAAATCGTAGTATTTAAAGCAAATCATAGTATTTGTACTAAAACATAGTATTTCTGCCATATTATAGTATTTGTGTAAAAACAGAATGTCTGCATAATCACAGTATATCTGTTATGTTATAGTATTGCTACTAAGTCACAGTATTTCTGCCAATTCAGTAGTATTTGTACCCAATCATAGTATTTCTGCTAAATCATACTATTCCTGCCAAATCATAGTATTTGTACTGAAACATAGTATTTCTGCCCAATCATAGTATTTGTACTAAATCATAGTACTTGTGCCGAATCATAGTATTTCTGCCATATTGTGGTATTTGTGCAAAAACATAGACTGTCTGCAAAATCATACTATATCTGTTATGTTATAGTATTACTACTAAGTCGTAGACTTTCTGTTATGTTATAGTATATCTGCTGAATATAGTATATGTGCCAAATCATAGTATTTAAAGCAAATCATAGTATTTGTACTAAAACATAGTATTTCTGCCATATTATAGTATTTGTGTAAAAACAGAATGTCTGCATAATCACAGTATATCTGTTATGTTATAGTATTACTACTAAGGCATAGTAATTTTCAAAATCAGAGTGTGTTTTGCAGAAACATAGTATTTCTGGTAAATTATAGTATTTCTAATAAATCATAGTATTTCTGCCAAATCATAGTATTTGTTTCAAATCATAGCATTCGAACTAAATCATAGTATTTGTGCCAAAACATTGTATTTGTACAAAGTCATAATATTTTAATCAAATCTCAGGAGTTGTGCTAAAACGCAGTATTATTGCCAAATCATAGTATTTGTACCCAAACATATCAGTTCAACTTATTTAACTCTTCTCAAGACCACAACACCTCTTCTTCACACCCGTTTCAGCAGAATTGTGAGTTTCGTCACCCCTTTTCAACACAAATCCCGGCTTTTCAGGTGTTTTCAGCAGAAATCTGTTTTTAGCAGAAATTCTGCTGTTTCACCTGTTTTCAGTGCAACTTTCTACTTCTTCACCTGTTTTCAGTAGAAATTCTGCTGATTCACCTATTTTAAGCAGAATTTTCAGCCTTTTACCTCTTATCAGTACAAGTCTCAGTATCTTCTGGTCATTTCAGAAGAAACTTTTTCACCTCTTTTCAGTACAAATTTCTTTACCCCTTTTAAGCAGAATCTTTGCCTTTTCACCGCTTTTCAGCAAAAAACTCTGCTTCTTCAGCTCTTTTCAGCAGAATTTTTCAGTTTCTTTACTGCCATACAATTTTTAGCAGCTTTTCATCTTTTTCAGTCATTTTCAGCAGACAGCTTCAGCGTTAAGGCATCCACACAGCATTTTCGCAGGAAATGCAGATTTTTCTAGTTCTTTATTATTATTATTCTTCTAGTGGCTTCCGTACACTTTTTGGCACTTAACTACTTCCTCAGTTTTCAGCCGATTTTCTCAGTTCAAACTCTATACTGTTCTGCTCTTTCTGCTCTTTCCAGCAATGACTTTTGGTGTTTATTACTGTTATACTTTTTAAAATATTACACTTTTTTCTTTTAATTTGTCCCATTGAAATGAATGGAAAACTTCCACAATTCTGCTAAAACTTGCTTGTTTTTGAAACTTAACTACTTTGTCATACTTTCACCTAGAAACTCCATTCAAACTTTAAAATGTTCTCAGAGTATTGGGCTATTCCTGTCTGATTCAACTTTTTCAGATCTTCTACCGTTTTAATCTTACACCTCTTTAAGTTTTCAGTTGCAAAATTGTGATTTTTCAGAAAATACATGCGTTGTTACGGTTGCTATGCAATTAACTCAGAGTGGACACTCATCCATTCTGAATTTTCTCTTCATGTTCCAACAACTTCTTGCTACTCGCCCAATTTCCACTCAACCCCACAAATTATACATCAAAACGTAGGTATTTTTGCTGGCTTTCAAAAATGTCACTATCATTGTTGTGGGAGTTATAGATTTTTGCAAATCTCCTCAGAGTAACACAAAGTCTGAAAATTGTCCATAGAAAGTCAATGGAGAGTTTGTTCAGAATCACCGCTGTATTTCTCTAATGAGAGGCATTTTTAAATCGTCATATCTCCTTAACGAAACAAAGTTGAGACATGAGGCTTGTGCCAATATATCTTCAGACACCCTGATGCTCACAATTCAAAAAGTTTTTATCACCTATTACCGTTTGGCCATGAATTACACTTGTTTGAGAGTAGGAAATTCATGCCTTGCTCAGATCTCTTCAGATTTAAAACTCTGGAAATGAGGCACTTTTTTCTCTCATCATATCTTTTGATGGATTTCCACAGAGACCTGAAAATTCCATGACTGTTCACCAAAGCCTGCTGTTTCTTACGGTGAAAGAATGATTTTGATGCTCCATATAGATTTAGAGTTACAAAACGTTGTTTGAGGGCAAGTCAAGGCAGTTTTGCTTCGCCTCTACTCAGTTACAGTGTATTACAAGTCATATATCTTCAATAATTTATATTTTATCTCTGAATTAAGAAGACCTGCAGATTCCCCATCTCTTCTGAACAAAGCGGTGTCAGAACGACCATTCTAGCCCCTACGGTTAGGAAATTATGGCCATTTGTTCGAGGGGAATCCTGAATGTCAGAAATACACTGAAGAAAACTCACACCTCTCTCTGTGTCTGTGTGTGTAAGGGCTGATTACAGCAGGTGCAGCTAATTTAACTGACCTAGATATACCAAGCCCAGACTCTTAACAGCTCCTGTTCACTGCGCTCTGTGTATGTGTGTCTGTATCAATATTTCTCTCATGTTAAAGTATTACTCCTCCATAATAGTATTTCTGCTAAATCAAAGTACTTATACTACATCTTAGTACTTCTGCTCAATCATAGTATTTCTGCTAAATCATAGTATTTTTGCCAAGTCATGGTATTTGTGCCAAATCATGGTTTTTGTGTCAAATCATGACATTTCTGATATATTATAGTATTACTACTAGGTGGAAGTATTTCTGTTATGTTATAGTATATATGCTGAATATAGTATATCTGTCAAATCATAGTATTTATCCCAAATCATAGTATTTATGCCAAATTACAGCATTTCTGCCAAAAGGCAGAAATAGTACCTTTGAGCAGAAATTTCTGCCAAAAATAGTATTTATGTTAAAACATAGTATTTCTGCTAAATCATAGTATTTGTACTGAAACATAGTATTTCTGCCCAATCATAGTATTTGTACCCAATCATAGTATTTCTGCCATATCATAGTATTTGTGCCAAATTATGGGATTTTGCCAAAACATGGTACTTGTGCCAAATTATAGTATTTGTGCCCAATTAATATTTCTGTTATGTTATAGTATTACTACTATGTCGTAGAATTTCTGTTATGTTATAGTATATCTGCTGAATAAGGTATATGTGCCAAAACATAGTATTTATACCAAATCATAGTATTTGTGCTAAAACATAGTATTTCTGCCATATTGTGGTATTTGTGCAAAAACATAGACTGTCTGCAACATAACAGTATATCTGTTATGTTATAGTATTACTACTAAGTCACAGTATTTCTGCCAATTCGTAGTATTTGTACTAAATCATACTACTCGTGCCAAATCATAGTATTTGTTGCAAATCATAGTATTCAAACCAAAATATAGTATTTGTACCAAAGCATTGTATTTGTATGAAGTACCGTATTTCTGCCAAACCATAGAATTACTGCAATTTCATAGTATTTTGAGGAATCCCTTTTGTGATAGTATTACTTCTAAGTCATAATATTTCTGCTTTGTCATAGTATTTGTACTAAAACGTAGCATTTCTGCCAAATCATAGTATTACTGCTATCTCATAGTATTTGAGTGAAATTACAGTGTTTCTGCAAAAACATTGTATTTCTGCTAAATCATAGTATTTCTGTTATCTTAGAGTACTTGTACTCAATTATAGTATTTGTGCCAAAGTTTAGTATTTCTGCCAAATCATATTTATGTGAATTTGTACACTGTAATATCGCTGTATTACGTAGTGGCTAAGTAGGAGGCTGACTGTTACTAAGTGCATCAGTGTACATAGGTCATCTCTTGTGTTGGAGTGCCCTCTTGTGACGCCTTTTGGGTAGTGCCTTAGTAAATGTGAACACTGCAAGAAGTGGTATCAGACTGGTTTGTAGTGGAGGAATTTGTTGCCAGTTTCTTTCATCTTTAATCCGTATTCATGTTGTAATGTATACCCTGTTCTTAATCATAGAAACCACACCATATCACCCCTCCACATCCTCCTACTGTATGCCATATCTCCTGTAACATCCATCTGACTGCCAATAAACTCCACCTGTGGTAATCTAATCCCTGGATGCCAGCCTCTCCTTCTGACCGAGGATAGCTACTATTGCAGCACCACCCAGCATTAAACTGACGTACACCATTCTGTACAGTGCTAAATCATAGTGTTTGTGCCAAACAATAGCATTCACCCAAATAATAGTATTTCTGCTATGTTATATTATTACTGCTCATAGTATTTCTGCCAAATCATGGTATTTGTTCCAAAGCATAGTATTTCTTCCAAAGCATAGTTTTTCTTCCAAATCATAGTATAACTGCAAAATAAAAGTTTTTGAGCTAAAACATATTTTTTGTGCTAAAACATAGTATTTGTGCCAAATCATAGTATTTCTGCTAAATCCTAGTAATTTTGCTCAATGATAGAATTTCTGAATTTATGCTGTAGTACTTTTGCTAGATTATAGTATTTCTGCTAAGTCAAAGTATTTCATGTAAATCATAGTATTTCTACCAAGTCCCAGTGTTTCTGCTAAATCATAAATCATACATAAATCAATGTTTCAGCACAAATTGTATGATTTGGCTCAAATACTATGATTTGGCAGAATTTTCTATGGTTCAGCACAAATGCTATGATTTGTAAGAAAAATATTATTTAGTATAAATACTAATAATACTGTGTTTTAGCACAGATTCAGCTAACACTATGATTTGTCACAAGTGGTATGATTTGGTACAAATACTGTGATTTGGCACAAACACTGTGATTTACCAGAAATACTGTGATTTGGCAGAAATACTATCATTTGGTTCAAATATTAGGATTTAGAAGAAATACTATGTTATAGTATAAATACTATGTTCAGACTTTAAAAAAATTCTGCTCTTTCTGCTAATGCCGGCTATGACTTTTGGTGCTCATAACCTCTATACTTTTTGTGATATTGAATTTTTTTTGCAATATTTTTTGCCCATTTCTGCCATATTATCAGTGGCCTCACAGATTTTCCTTGCCGGGTTGACCTGTGTTTTAGCTCAGTGAGATGAGCATCCGTTCTCAGACTGGGAGGCCCGGGTTCAAATCCCGCTTATGGCAACATTTCTTTCAGTTAACAGTTAAACTTTTTAACTCTTTTCAACACAAATTTAAGCTTTTTCACCCCTTTTCAGCACAATTTTCAGTTTTTCACCACTTTTCAGCACAAATCCCAGCTTTTTCAGCTATTTTCAGCAAAACATCTTTTCAGCAGAATTCTGAAAAGAGTTCTGCAGAACTCTTTTCAGCAGAAATTCTGCTGATTGAACTCTTTTCAGCAGAATTTTCACCCCTTTTCAGCCCAAATTCTGCTTATTCACCTCTTCTGCAAAATTTTCAGCCTTTTCCCTATTATCAGCACAAATTTCAGCTGTTTTCAGAAAAAACTCTTTTGAGCAGAAATTCTGCTGATTCATCTCTTTCAGCGCAACTTTCTGCTTCTTTACCTCTTTTCAGCTGAAATTCTGCTGATTCACCTCTTTTCTGCAAAATTTTCAGCCTTTTCACCTCTTATCAGCACAATTCTCAGCAGCTTCTGCTCATTTAAGCAGAATTGTCAGTCTCTCCACCTGTTCATTGTCAGAATGACTTTGGCTCAGTGAGATGAGTTGCTGCCTTAGGACCAGGAGGGCCAGGTTCGTATCCTGCTTAAGGCAATGTTTTTTTTCAGCAAAAATTTCTCTGTCTTTACCCCTTTCAGTAGAAGTTTTGGCTTTTCACCACTTTTCAGCAAACATTTTCTGCTTCTTCACCTGTTTTCAGCAGAATTTTCAGTTTCTTCACCGCCATATAACTTTTTGCAAGTTTTCAACTTTTTCAGCTTTTTCAGCAGGCAACTTCAGTGTTAAGGCATCCACACAGCATTTTCGCAGGAAATGCAAATTGTGTGGATGCTTTATGCATCCACACTATTGAGTTCCTGTTTCTCTTTATTGTGTGGATGCTTTAAGCATCCACACTATTGAGTTCCTGTTTCTCTTTATTCTTTATACTTTATTATTATTATTCTAGTTGCCACTTTTTCACTTTTTTTGGCACTTAACTACTTCCACAATTTTCAGCCGATTTTCACCGTTCAAATTTTAAACTATTCTGCTATTTCTGCTAATGATCGCTATATCTTTTGGTGTTTATTACTGTTATACTTTTTAAAATATTCCACTTTTTTTCCTTTAATTTGTCCCATTGAAATGAATGGGAAACTTCTGCAATTCTGCTAAATTTTGCTTGTTTTTGAAACTTAACTACTTTTTCCTACTTTCACGTAGAACAACCATTCAAACTTTAAAATGTTCTCAAATTATTGGGCTATTCAGGAATAAATCAGATTTTTCAAATCTTTTACCGTTTTATTTTTATGCCTCTTAAAGTTTTGAGTTGGAAAATTGTGATTTTTCACAAAATACATGCGTTGTTATGGTTGCTATGCACTTGGCTTCCAGTGTGCCACTGTAGGTTTTGAGTCTTCTCTTCATGTCCGAACAACTTCTTGCTACTTGCTCAATTTTCACTCAACTTCCACAAATTATACATCAAAACGTAGGTATTTTTGCTGGCTTTCCGAAAATGTCACCATCATTGTTGTGAGACTTATAGAATTTTGGCAAATCTCCTCAGAGCAACACAAAGTCTGAAAACTCTCCATAGAAAGTCAATGGAGAGTTTGTTCAAAATCACCACTTGATTTCTGTAATGAGAGGCATATTCGAATCGTCATATCTCCTTAACGAGCGAAGTTAAAACATGAGGCTTGTCCCGGTATATCTTCAGACACTCCTGATGCTCACAATTCAAGAATTTTTTTCTCACCTATTACCGTTCTGAGATGAGTTACACTTGTTTGAGCGTAGGAAATTCGTCCTTCGCTCAGATTTCTTCAGATTTCAAACTCTGAAATGAACCACTTTTTTTCTCTCGTCATAACTTTTTGTTGGATTTCCACAGAGACCTGAAAATTTCCATGATTGTTCACCAAAGCCTGCTGTCTCTTACGGTGAAAAAATGATATTGATACTCCAAATAGATTTAGAGTTAGAAAGCGTTGTTTGAAGGCAAGTCAAGGCAGTTTTGCTTTGCTCTACTCAGTTATGGTGCATTAGAAGTCAAATATCTTTAATAATTCATATTTTAATGATACATTGTCAACACTTTAAGATTCCCCATCTCTTCTGAACAAACGGTGTAAGAATGACCGTTCTAGCCCCTATAGTTAGGAAATTATGGTCATTTGTTTGAGGGGAGTCGTCATTATGAGAAATAGACTGCAAAAATCCTGTGTCTCTCTGTGCTGCATGCACCTGTTTTGGCGGGAAAAAAGTGCACAGGCTCTCTGATTGGTGGATTCAAATTCAGCAGCTCCCAGGCTGCTTGACTGAGCTAGAAACTTACTTCTCTCTCCTGTGTGTGTGTGTGTGTGTGTGTGTGTGTGTGTGTGTGTGTGTGTGTGTGTGTGTGTGTGTGTGTGTGTGTGTGTGTGTGTGTGTGTGTGTGTGTGAGAGAGAGAGAAAGAAGGCGAGACAGAGTTTTTATGGGAGCATCTTATTGTATGATTTAAATTCAATATATTTAGACTGGTTGACTGAATTTGATCCTGTGTGTGTCTCTCTGTGCATGTGTGTTTCCATATGTTTCCATATTTCTGATTGTGTGACTGTTACACTTTTTTTGCTCAGTTTTTTTTTTCATTTAACAAGTACATTTGAAGGACCCTTAGCATGTTCAGCATTTTTTCAGCTGTCCATTTTGCTTTTCCAGTTTTTCTGTTTAAGTTATTACTATTGTGCTGAATCATACTATTTCTGCTATTTTATAAGATTTGTGCTAAATATAGTATTTCTACCCAGTATAGTATTTCTGATTAATTATAGTTTTCTACCAAATCATATTACAGTATTTTTGCTTTTTATACCATTTTATAGGATTTTTATATTGCTTAATATAGTATTTCTGCTTTTTATAGGATTTGTGCTTAATACAGTATTTCTGCTAAATGTAGTATTTATGCTTAATCACACTATTACTATATATTTCTGCCAGCTTCCCAGCCAGCCAATCATATCTGAGGTCTGCAGTTTCTTCTCTCGTCATATCTCAGCGACGGATGTACAAAGAGTAATGAAAATCGCAGTCAAAGTACACCAAAGTCCGCTGATTCACCCAGTACAAGAATTATGCTCCTAGTCCACCTAGTTTTGGAGTTACACGACGTTTTGTAACTCAAAAAACGGCGCTCTTTGCCTCACACCGCGATCTAATTCTGACTGCTCATCACCCTGTTTCCCAAGTGCTCACTGTCTTTCCCAGTGGCGCAGCTGGTAATGACACAGGTCTGCAACCCAAAAGTCGTGGGTTCAACTCTACCTTGGACAACATGTTTTTGCCCTACAAATTAATACACTATCACAGACCACTAATTCATATTCATCATTTATTACAATTCTGAAAACTTTTACCAGCTTTTCTAATATGGACCTCACATTCTTCTTAACACTCCATGGCACAAATACTCTTCCCTTTAGGCTCTGTGAATGTGTGTGTGTATCAATATTTCTCCCATTTTAAAGTATTACTCCTCCATAATTGGATTTCTCTTAAATCAAAGTACTTTTACTACATCTTAGTACTTCTGCTCAATCATAGTATTTCTGCTAAATCATGGTTTTTGTACCAAGTCATCAGAATCATGTTTATTGGCCAAGTATATGTGCATACAAATACAAGGAATTTGGTTCCGGTAGATGGTGGCTCTCGAGCACAGCAATGTAAATCTCACACACACACACACACACACACACACACACACACACACACACACGCACGCACACACACACACACCACACACACACACGTATCTATATATACATTACACATGCATACACATACATACACAAAGCTGTGTAAACCAACTATAAATAACTAATCTAAACGTATATACATAAAATACAGAAATGAAATGAGGTGGAATGAATACTACAGAATGTACATAAGGTGCAGTTGCAGTCTGGCAGTGGGAGCAGTGTGACAGGTCAACTGTTTAGAAGGGAGATGGTGAGGGGAAAGAAACTGTTCCTGTGTCGGGTGGTCCTGGTCTGCAGGCTTCTGTACCGTCTGCCAGAGGGCAGCAGATCAAAAAGTCTGTGTCCAGGGTGTGAGGGGTCTGTGATGATTTTCCCTGCCCGTTTCCTGGTTCTTGAGAGGTACAGATCCTGGATGGAGGGCAGGGGCGCCGATGATCCTTTCTGCTGCCCGTACAGTCCGCTGCAGTCTGCACCTGTCCTGTTTAGTGGCTGCACCATACCAGACTGTGATGGAGGAGCACAGGACAGACTCAATGACTGCAGTGTAGAACTGGATCAGCAGCTCCTGTGGAAGACTGTACTTCCCCAGTTGTCTCAGGAAGTACATCCTCTGCTGGGTCTTTTGAGGATGGAGTTGATGTTGGTCTCCCACGTCAGGTCCTGGAAGATGGTGGTACCCAGCAACTTGAAGATCTCCACAGTCGACACAGGGCTGTCTGATATGATGAGGGGGGCAGAGTTGAGGGATGTCTCCTGAAGTCCACTGTCATCTCTACAGTTTTAAGAGTGTTCAGCTCCAGATTGTGCTGACTGCACCAGAGTACCAGCCGCTCAACTCATCATAACATTTGTGTTATGTTATAGTATTACTACTAAGTGGAGGAATTTCTGTCATGTTACAGTATATGTGCTGATTACAGTATTTCTGCCAAATATAGTATTTCTGATTAATTATAGTTTTTCTACCAAATCATATTACAGTATTTTTGCTTTTTATACCATTTTTATAGGATTTTTATATTGCTTAATATAGTATTTCTGCTTTTTATAGGATTTGTGCTTAATATAGTATTTCTGCTTTTTATAGGATTTGTGCTTAATACAGTATTTCTGCTAAATGTAGTATTTATGCTTAATCACACTATTACTATATATTTCTGCCAGCTTCCCAGCCAGCCAATCATATCTGAGGTCTGCCGTTTCTTTCTCTCGTCATATCTCAGCGACGGATGTACAAAGAGTAATGAAAATCGCAGACAAAGTACACCAAAGTCCGCTGATTCACCCAGTACAAGAATTATGCTTCTAGTCCACCTAGTTTTGGAGTTACACGACGTTTTGTAACTCAAAAAGCGGCGCTCTTTGCCTCACCGCGATCTAATTCTGACTGCTCATCACCCTGTTTCCCAAGAGCCCACTGTCTTTCCCTGTGGCGCAGCTGGTGATGACAGAGGTCTGCAACCCAAAGGTCGTGGGTTCAACTCCACCTTGGACAATATTTTTTTGCCCTACAAATTAATACACTATCACAGACCACTAATTCATATTCATCATTTATTACAATTCTGAAAACTTTTACCAGCTTTTCTAATATGGACCTCAGATTCTTCTTAACACTCCATGGCACAAATACTCTTCCCTTTAGGCTCTGTGAATGTGTGTGTGTATCAATATTTCTCCCATTTTAAAGTATTACTCCTCCATAATTGATTTCTCTTAAATCAAAGTACTTTTACTACATCTTAGTACTTCTGCTCAATCATAGTATTTCTGCTAAATCATAGTATTTTTGCCAAATCATGGTTTTTGTGCCAAATCATCAGAATCGTGTTTATTGGCCAAGTATATGTGCAGACAAATACAAGGAATTTCGTTCCGGTAGATGGTGGCTCTCGAGCACAGCAATGTAAATCTCACACACACACACACACACACACACACACACACACACACACACACACACACACACACACACACGTATCTATATATACATTACACATGCATACACATACATACACAAAGCTGTGTAAACCAACTATAAATAACTAATCTAAACGTATATACATAAAATACAGAAATGAAATGAGGTGGAATGAATACTACAGAATGTACATAAGGTGCAGTTGCAGTCTGGCAGTGGGAGCAGTGTGACAGTTCAACTGTTTAGAAGGGAGATGGTGAGGGAAAGAAACTGTTCCTGTGTCGGGTGGTCCTGGTCTGCAGGCTTCTGTACCGTCTGCCAGAGGGCAGCAGATCAAAAAGTCTGTGTCCAGGGTGTGAGGGGTCTGTGATGATTTTCCCTGCCCGTTTCCTGGTTCTTGAGAGGTACAGATCCTGGATGGAGGGCAGGGGGGCGCCGATGATCCTTTCTGCTGCCTGTACAGTCCGCTGCAGTCTGCACCTGTCCTGTTTAGTGGCTGCACCATACCAGACTGTGATGGAGGAGCACAGGACAGACTCAATGACTGCAGTGTAGAACTGGATCAGCAGCTCCTGTGGAAGACTGTACTTCCCCAGTTGTCTCAGGAAGTACATCCTCTGCTGGGTCTTTTTGAGGATGGAGTTGATATTGGTCTCCCACTTCAGGTCCTGGGAGATGGTGGTACCCAGCAACTTGAAGATCTCCACAGTCGACACAGGGCTGTCTGATATGATGAGGGGTGGCAGAGTTGAGGATGTCTCCTGAAGTCCACTGTCATCTCTACAGTTTTAAGAGTGTTCAGCTCCAGATTGTGCTGACTGCACCAGAGTACCAGCCGCTCAACTCATCATAACATTTGTGTTATGTTATAGTATTACTACTAAGTGGAGGAATTTCTAAAATGTTACAGTATATGTGCTGATTACAGTATTTCTGTATAATAGAATTTTGGCAAATCTCCTCAGACCAACACAAAGTCTGGAAACTCTGCATAGAAAGTCAATGGAGAGCTTGTTCAAAATCACCACTGGATTTCTCTAATGAGAGGCATTTTCAAATCGTCATATCTCAACGCAGCAAAGTTAAGACATGAGGCTTGTCCCCGTATATCTTCAGACACTCCTGACGCTCACAATTCAAAATTTCTTTCTCACCTATTACCATTTGGCCATGAATTGGGTTTGTTTGAGGGTAGGAAATTCATCCCTCGCTCAGATTTCTTCAGATTTCAAACTCTGGAAATGAGGCACTTTTTTTCTCTCGTCATATCTTTTGATGGATTTCCACACAGACCTGAAAATTTCCATGATTGTTCACCAAAGCCTGCTGTCTCTTACGGTGAAAGAATGATATCGATACTCCAAATAGATTTAGAGTTAGAAAGCATTGTTTGAGGGCATGTCAAGGCAGTTTTCGCTTTGCCTCTACTCAGTTATGGTACATTAGAAGTCAAATATCTTCAATACTTCATATTGTAATGATAAATTGTCAATACTTTAAGATCCCCCATCTCTTCTGAACAAAAGCGGTGTAAGAATGACTGTTCTAGCCCCTACGGTTAGGGAAATTATAGCCATTTGTTTGAGGGGAATCCTCACTATGAAAAATAGACAGCACAAATCCTGTCTCTGTGCTGCATGTGTGTAAAAACAGCTGCACCTGTTTTGGCGGGAAAAAGTATACAGCCTCTCTGATTGGTGGATTCAAATTCAGCAGCTCCCAGGCTATTTGGCTGCTGCTGCTGCTAGTGTGTGTGTGTGTGTGTGTGTGTGTGTGACAGAGAGAGAGAGAAAGAGAGGGCGAGAGGCGTTTTTATGGGAGCATCTTATTGTATGATTTAAATTCAATATATTTAGACTGGTTGACTGAATTTGATCCTGTGTCTCTCTGTGCATGTGTGTTTCCATATGTGTCCATATTTTTGATTGTGTGACTGTTATACTTTTTTTTTTTGCTGATTTTTTTTTCATTCAACAATTACATTTGAGGGAGCCTTAGAATGTTCAGCATTTTTCAGCTGTTCATTTTGCTTTTCCAATTTTTCTATTTCAGTTATTACTATTGTGCTAAGTCATAGCATTTCTGCTGCTTTTCAGTATTTGTGCTAAATACAGCATTTGTGCTAAATCATACTATTTCAGCCATTTTATAGTATTTGTGCTAAAACATAATATTTCTACTAAACGCAGTATTTCTGGGTAATCATAGTATTTCTATGTATTCCTGCCAGCTCCTCAGGGAGCCAATCCTCTGTGAGTACTGTAATTTTCAAATTGACATATCAAGTCATGCATGACTTCCCAACCAGCCCATCACATCTGACGGCTGAGACATTCAAATTTCCATATTGGGGCTTTCATGGGTTGTAAGTCAACCACTCATCCATGTCATGTATCTCTACAAATTCATATTTTTACTTTAAACACACAACACTTGACAATCCCCCCATCTCTTCTGAACAAAACAGTGTAAGAATGACCGTTCTAGACCCTACGGTTAGGAAATTATAGCCATTTGTTTGAGAGAGTCCTCACTATGAAAAATAGACTGCACAAATCCTGTCTCTGTGCTGCATGTGTAAAAACAGGTGCACCTGTTTTGGGGAAAAAGTACATAGCCTTTCTGATTGGTGGATTAAAATTAAGCAGCTCCAGGCTTTTTGACCTACCTAGAAACATACAGGAAACACTGTATGTACAGCCCCTATTTGTTCACTTGCTTCTGCTGCTGCTGCTTGTGTGTGTGTGTGTGTGTGTGTGTGTGTGTGTGTGACAGAGAGAGAGAGAGAGAGAGAGAGAGAGCCTTTTTATGGGTGTATCTTATTGTGTGCCTACTGGTGGTGGTCAGAGGGCCCGGTGGCGCCAGTGTCCAGCAGCCTCACCTCTGTCAGTGCGCCCCAGGGTGGCTGTGGCTACAACGTAGTTTGCCATCACCAGTGTGTGAATGGGTGAATGACTGGATATGTAAAGCACTTTGGGGTCCTTAGGGACCATAAAAGCGCTATATAAATACAGGCCATTTACCATGTCCATATTTGTAATTGTGCAAGTTATTACTATTATGCTAAATTATAGTATTTCTGCTACTTTTCGGTATTTGTGCTAAATACAGTATTTCTGCTAAATCTTAGTGTTATTGCTTAATTATATTATTTGAGCAAAATCATAGTATTTGAGCATATTCTTTCTATTTGTGCCATAGCATAGTATATTTGCTGAATTACAGCATTTCTGCTATGTTGTAGTATTTGTCCTAAATCACAGTATTTGTGCAATGTTTAGGTATTTTTGTTTAAATAAAGTATCTATGTAATCTGGTACCATGGTTGCTAAAATCCTGTATTTCTGAAAAGTTATCTTGTTTCTGCTAAGTTACAATATTTATTCTAATTTCTGCTGCTAAGTTCTGCTATGTTATTGTATTTCTGCCAAGTATTATGTTTTCTTTACGTTATTGCAGTTCTGCTAAGTAATTACATTTTGCTAAGTTCTTATGCTTCTGCAAAGTTATTACAATTTTTGCAAAGGTTTTACAATTTCTGCAACTTTTCAGCTTTTTCAGCTAGTTTCAGCTGACAGCTTCAGCATTACAGCATCCACACTGCATTTTCGCAGGAAATGCAAATTTTTCTAGTTCTTTATTCTACTTTATTATTATTCTAGTTCCCACTTTTTGTACGTTTTTTGGCACTTAACTAGTCCCACAATTTTCAGCCGATTTTCACCGTTCAAATTTTAAACTATTCTGCTATTTCTGCTAATTCCTGCTATGACTTTTGGTATTTTATACTGTTATACTTTTTAAAATATTAAGCTTTTTTCCTTTAATTTGTCCCATTGAAATGAATGGGAAACTTCTGCAATTCTGCTAAAACTTGCTTGTTTTTGAAACTTAACTACTTTTTCCTACTTTCACGTAGAACAACCATTCAAACTTTAAAATGTTCACAAATTATTGGGCTATTCATAAATGATTCAGCTTTTTCATATCTGTTACCGTTTTCATCTTATCCTCTTTAAGTTTTGAGTTGCAAAATTGTGATTTTTCACAAAATACATGCGTTGTTATGGTTGCTATGCAGTTGGTTCTAAGTGAGCCACTGTACCTTTGGCAATTTTCTCTTCATGTCCGAACAACTTCTTGCTACTTGATTAATTTTCACTCAACTCCCACAAATTATACATCAAAACGTAGGTATTTTTGCTGGCTTTCAGAAAATGTCACTATCATTGTTGTGAGATTTATAGAATTTTGGCAAATCTCCTCAGACCAACACAAAGTCTGAAAACTCTCCATAGAAAGTCAATGGAGAGTTTCTTCAAAATCACCGCTGGATTTCTGTAATGAGAGGCATTTTCGAATCGTCATCTCTCCTTAACGAAGCGAAGTTAAGACATAAGGCTTGTCCCCGTATATCTTCAGACACTCCTGACGCTCACAATTCAAGAATTTTTTTCTCACCTATTACCGTTCTGAAATGAGTTAGACTTGTTTGAGGGTAGGAAATTCGTCCTTCTCTCAGATTTCTTCAGATTTCAAACTCTGGAAATGAACCACTTTTTTCTCTCGTCATAACTTTCTGTTGGATTTCCACAGAGACCTGAAAATTTCCATGATTGTTCACCAAAGCCTGCTGTCTCTTACAGTGAAAGAATGATTTTGATGCTCCATATAGATTAAGAGTTAGAAAGCGTTGTTTGAGGGCAAGTCAAGGCAGTTTTCGCTTGCCTCTACTCAGTTATGGTGCATTATAAGTCAAATATCTTTAATAATTTATATTTTATCTCTGAATTATGAAGACCTCCAGATTCCCCCATCTCTTCTGAACAAAACAGTGTCAGAATGACCGTTCTATCTCCTACGGTTAGCAAATTATGGCCATTTGTTCTAGAGGAATCCTGAATGTGAGAAATACACTGAAGAAAACCCATAGCTCTCTCTGTGTCTGTGTGTGTAAGTGCTGATTACAGCAGGTGCAGCCAATTTAACTGACCTAGATATACCAAGCACAGACTCTTAACGGCCCCTGTACACTTTGCTCTCTGTGTATGTGTGTGTGAGTATAAATATTTCTCCCATGTTAAAGTATTACTCCTCCATAATAGTATTTGTGCTAAATCAAAGTACTTCTACTACATCTTAGTACTTCTGCTCAATCATAGTATTTCTGCTAAATCATAGTATTTTTGAAAAATCATGGTATTTGTGCCAAATCATGGTTTTGGGGCAGAACCATAATATTTATTTTATGTTATGAGATTA
This sequence comes from Oreochromis aureus, assembly GCF_013358895.1. Lineage (NCBI taxonomy): Eukaryota > Metazoa > Chordata > Actinopteri > Cichliformes > Cichlidae > Oreochromis > Oreochromis aureus. Next base: position 28,338,167 of record NC_052960.1, read on the forward strand.
CTACTAAGTGGAGGAATGTCTGTTATGTTATAGTATATGTGCTGAATATAGTATATCTGCCAAATCATAGTATTTATCCCAAATCATAGTTTTTATGCACAATTACAGTATTTCTGCTAAAAAGCAGAAATAGTACCTTTTAGCAGAAATTTCTGTCAAAAGATATTATTTATGTTAAAACATAGTATTTCTGCTAAATCATAGTATTTCTGCCAAATCATAGTATTTGTACTTATTCATAGTACTTGTGCCAAATCATAGTATTTGTACCCAATCATAGTATTTCTGCAATATCATCGTATTTGTGCCAAATCATGGTATTTTTTTGCCAAATCATGGTTTTGGGGAAAATCATGTTATTTGTGTCCAGTTAAAATTTCTGTTATATTATAGTGTTACTACTAAGTCGTAGAATTTCTGTTATGTTATAGTATATCTGCTGATTATAGTATATGTGCCAAATCATAGTATTTATAGCAAATCATAGTATTACTGCCCAAACATAGTATTTCTGCCAAATTGTAGTATTTGTGCAAAAACATACTATGTCTGCAAAATCACATTATATCTGCTATGTTATAGTATTACTACTAAGGCATAGTATTTCTACCAAATCATAGTATTCCTTCAAAATCATAGTATCACTGCAATTTCATAGTATTTGAGCGAAACTGTAGTATTTGTACTAAATCATGGTACTTGTGCCAAATCATAGTATTTTTTGCAAATCATATTATTTGAACCAAAACATGGTATTTGTACGAAGTCATAGTATTTCTTCTAAATCATAGTATTTCACCCAAATCTGAGTAGTTGTGCTAAAACCCAGTATTATTGCCAAATCGTAGTATTTGTACTGAAACATAGTATTTGTGACAATAACAGTATTTGTACTAAATCATAGTACTTGTGCCAAATCATGGTATTTCTGCCATATTGTGCTAGTTGTGCAAAAACATAGACTGTCTGCAAAATCATAGTATATCTGTTATGTTATAGTATTACTACTAAGTCACAGTATTTCTGCCAATTCGTAGTATTTGTACTAAATCATACTACTCGTGCCAAATCATAGTATTGAAATCAAAATATAGTATTTGTACCAAAGCATTGTATTTGTACGAAGTACAGTATTTCTGCCAAATCATAGAATTACTGCAATTTCATAGTATTTTGAGGAATCCCTTTTGTTATAGTATTACTTCTAAGTCATAGTATTTCTGCTTTGTCATAGTATTTGTACTGAAACAGTATTTCTGCCAAATCATAGTATTACTGCTATTTCATATTATTTGAGTGAAATTACAGTGTTTCTGCAAAGACATAGTATTTCTGCCAAATCATAGTATTACTGCTATTTCATAGTATTTGAGTGAAATTACAGTGTTTCTGCAAAAACATTGGTTGGTATTGGTTTTAGTTACCTTTAGCGTATGTGCTAGTTAGCAATAGCTATGGCAGCCCAGTTATTTGATTGTTTTGGGCTTGTTCCTGCTTTGTTTTTTTCCCCCTGCAAATTTATGTGAATTTGTACACTGTAATATCGCTGTATTACATAATGGCTAAGTAGGAGGCTGACTGTTACTAAGTGCATCAGTGTACATAGGTCATCTCTTGTGTTGGAGTGCCCTCTTGTGGCGCCTTTTGGGTAGTGCCTTAGTAAACGTGAACACTGCAAAGAAGTGGTATCAGACTGGTTTGTAGTGGAGGAATTTGTTGCCAGTTTCTTTCATCTTTAATCCGTATTCATGTTGTAATGTAGTAACTTTTGTGGCACAAATACCACAATATGGCAGAAATACTATGTTTTGGCACAAATACTTTGATTTGGTATACTTTAGCTTCTTCACCCCTTTTCAGCAAAATTTTCATTTTTTCACCCCTTTTCAGCACAAATTCCAGCTTTTTGGCTGTTTTCAGAAAAAAAACTCTTTTCAGCAGAAACTCTGCTGATTCATCTCTTTTCAGCACAAGTTTCTGCTTCTTTGCCTCTTTTCTGCAAAAATTCTGCTGATTCACCTCTTTTCTGCAAAACTTTCAGCCTTTTGACCTCTTATCAGCACAATTCTCAGCAGCTTCTGCTCATTTCAGCAGAATTGTCCGTCTCTCCACCTCTTCTTTGTAAGAATGACTTTGGCTCAGGGAAATGAATAGTCACCTTGAGACCAGGAGGGCCAGGTTCGAATCCTGCTCAGTGGGGCATTTTTTTTTTCACCACCATGCAACTTTTCATCGTTTTTAGCTTTTCATAGTATCATAGTATTTCCACAAAATATTTGTATTTCTGCTACGTTATATTATTACTGCTCATAGTATTTCTGCCAAATTTTGGTATTTGCTCCAAAGCACAGTATTTCTGCCAAATCACAATATAACTGCAAAATAAAGGTTTTTGAGACAAATCATAGCGTTTGTGCTAAATCAAATGCGTCTACACCTCTTTTTTAGCAGATAATTCTGCTTTTTTGCTTGTTTTCAGCAACTGCTGATGCTGCTAGCCCTCCTAGTTTTTGAGTTACACGACGTTTTGTAACTCCAAAAAACGGCGCTTTTCGCCTCTCACCGCGATCTATTTCTGATTGCTGATGTCTTTGTTTTTCAGCCGCCCGCCCCCTTTCCAGGTGGCGCAATCAGTAATGACACGGCTCTGCAGCTCAAAGGTCATGGGTTCAATCCCACCTTGGTCCACATGTTTTATTTTTCACTACAAATTTATACACAATCACAGACCTGTAATTTATATTGCTATTTTTTTTCACTACAAATGAGTAGTGCAAAAACATACTATGTCTGCAACATCACAGTATATCTGTTATGTTATAGTATTACTACTAAATCACAGTATTTCAGCCAATTCAAGGAGGCTGACTGTTACTAAGTGCATCAGTGTACATAGGTCATCTGTTGTGTTGGAGTGCCCTCTTGTGGCGCCTTTTGGGTAGTGCCTTAGTAAACGTGAACACTGCAAAGAAGTGGTATCAGACTGGTTTGTAGTGGAGGAATTTGTTGCCAGTTTCTTTCGTCTTTAATCCGTATTCATGTTGTAATGTAGTAGTACCACAATATGGCAGAAACACTATATTTTGGCACAAATACTTTGATTTGGTATACTTTAGCTTCTTCACCCCTTTTCAGCAAAATTTTCATTTTTTTTCACCCCTTTTCAGCACAAATTCCAGCTTTTTTGGCTGTTTTCAGAAAAAAAAAACTCTTTTCAGCAGAAACTCTGCTGATTCATCTCTTTTCAGCGCAAGTTTTATGATTTTAGCAGCTTTTCTAATATGGACCTCAGATTCTTCTTAACGCTCCATGGCAGAAATACATACAAGTACCCACCTGATGAAGCAGACAGAGGCAGTACCTCTGATTGGTGAATTTGAGCAGAACCAGGTTGTTTTGCCTCTTTTCAGCAGAAATTCTGCTGATTCACCTCTATTCTGCAAAATTTTCAACCATTTCACCTCTTATCAGCACAATTCTCAGCAGTTTCTCCTCATTTCACCATAATTGTCAGTCTCTCCATCTCTTACCTTGTGAGAGTGAATTTGGCACAGTGAGATGAGTAGCCGCCTTGCGCCCAGGAGGTCCAGGTTCGGATCCTGCTCAGGGCAATGTTTTTTTTTTTCACCACCATACAACTTTTTGCAAGTTTTCATCTTTTTCAGTTTTTGAGCAGACAGCTTCAGCATTAAGGCATCCACACAGCATTTTCGCAGGAAATGCAAATTTTTCTAGTTGTGTGGATGCCCTAAAAGGGCTTCCACACTATTGAGTTCCTGTTTCTCTTTATTCTTTATTATTCCTCTAGTTGCTTCCGTACACTTTTTGGCACTTAACTACTTTCTCAGTTTTCAGCCGATTTTCTCAGTTCAAACTCTATACTGTTCTGCTCTTTCTGCTAATGATGGCTATGACTTTTGGTGTTTATTACTGTTATACTTTTTAAAATATTACACTTTTTTCCTTTAATTTGTCCCATTGAAATGAATGGAAAACTTCCACAATTCTGCTAAAAGTTGCTTGTCTTTGAAACTTAACTACTTTGTCATGCTTTCACCTAGAAACTCCATTCAAACTTTAAAATGTTCTCAGATTATTGGGCTATTCCTGTCTGATTCAGCTTTTTCAGATCTTCTACCGTTTTAATCTTATCTCTCTTTAAGTTTTCAGTTGCAAAATTGTGATTTTTCAGAAAATACATGCGTTGCTATGGTTGCTATGCAATTAACTCAGAGTGTACACTCGTCCATTCTGAATTTTCTCTTCATGTCTGAACAACTTCTTGCTATTCGCTCAATTTCCACTCAACCCCCACAAATTATACATCAAAACGTAGGTATTTTTGCTGGCTTTCAGAAGATGTCACTATCATTGTTGTGGGATTTACAGATGTTTTGCAAATCTCCTCAGAGCAACACAAAGTCTCAAAACTCTCCATAGAAACTCAATGGAGAGTTTGTTCAAAATCAGCACTGGATTTCTCTAATGAGAGGCATTTTCAAATCGTCATATCTCCTTAACGAAACAAAGTTGAGACATGAGGCTTGTGCCAATATATCTTCAGACATCCCTGATGCTCACAATTCACGAATTTCTTCCTCACCTATTACCGTTTGGCCATGAATTACACTTGTTTGAGGATAGGAAATTTGTCCCTCACTCAGATCTGTTCAGATTTCAAACTCTGGAAATGAGGCACTTTTTTTCTCGTCAGATCTTTTGATGGATTTCAACAGAGACCTGAAAATTTCCATGACTGTTCACCAAAGCCTGCTGTTTCTTACGGTGAAAGAATGATTTTGATGCTCCATATAGATTTAGAGTTACAAAACGTTGTTTGAGGGCAGGTCAAGGCAGTTTTGCTTTGCCTCTACTCAGTTACAGTGTATTACAAGTCATATATCTTCAATAATTTATATTTTATCTCTGAATTATGAAGACCTGCAGATTCCCCATCTCTTCTGAACAAAACGGTGTCAGAATGACCGTTCTAGCTCCTACGGTTAGGAAATTATGGCCATTTGTTCGAGGGGAATCCTGAATGTGAGAAATACACTGAAGGAAACCCATAGCTCTCTCTGTGTCTGTCTGTGTAAGTGCTGATTACAGCAGGTGCAGCCAATTTAGCTGACCTAGATATACCAAGCCCAGACTCTTAACAGCCCCTGTACACTTTGCTCTCTGTGTATGTGTGTGTGTGTATCAATATCTCTCCCATGTTAAAGTATTACTCCTCCATAATAGTATTTGTGCTAAATCAAAGTACTTCTACTACATCTTAGTACTTCTGCTCAATCATAGTATTTCTGCTAAATCATAGTATTTTTGAAAAATCATGGTATTTGTCCCAAATCATGGTTTTGGGGCAGAACCATAATATTTATTTCATGTTATGAGATTACTACTAAGTGGAGGAATGTCTGTTATGTTATAGTTTATGTGCTGAATATAGTATATCTGCCAAATCATAGTATTTATCCCAAATCATAGTATTTATGCAAAATTACAGTATTTCTGCTAAAAAGCAGAAATAGTACCTTTAGCAGAAATTTCTTTGAAAAGATATTATTTATGTTAAAACAGTATTTCTGCTAAATCATAGTATTTCTGCCAAATCATAGTATTTGTACTTATTCATAGTACTTGTGCCAAATCATAGTATTTGTACCCAATCATAGTATTTCTGCAATATGATCGTATTTGTGCCAAATCATGGTATCTTTTGCCAAATCATGGTATTTGTGCCAAATCATGTTATTTGTGCCCAGTTAAAATTTCTGTTATATTATAGTGTTACTACTAAGTCATAGAATTTCTGTTATGTTATAGTATATCTGCTGATTATAGTATATGTGCCAAATAATAGTATTTATAGCAAATAATAGTATTACTGCCCAAACATAGTATTTCTTGTAGTATTTGTAGTAGTAGTTGTTGTAGTATTTGTGCAAAACATAGAATTTCTGCAAAATCATAGTATATCTGTTATGTTATAGTATTACTACTAAGGCATAGTATTCCTACCAAATCATAGTATTACTGCAATTCCATAGTATTTGAGCGAAATCGTAGTATTTGTGCAAAAACATACCATGTCTGCAAAATCACATTATATCTGCTATGTTATAGTATTACTACTAAGGCATAGTATTTCTACCAAATCATAGTATTCCTTCAAAATCATAGTATCACTGCAATTTCATAGTATTTGACCGAAATTGTATTATTTGTACTAAATCATGGTACTTGTACCAAATCATAGTATTTTTGGAAATCATATTATTTGAACCAAAACATTGTATTTGTACTGAAGTCATAGTATTTCTTCTAAATCATAGTATTTCACCCAAATCTCAGTAGTTGTGCTAAACCCAGTATTATTGCCAAATCGTAGTATTTGTACTGAAACATAGTATTTGTGCCAATAAGAGTATTTGTACTAAATCATAGTATTTGTGCCAAATCATAGTATTTCTGCCATATTGTGCTAGTTGTGCAAAAACATAGACTGTCTGCAAAATCATAGTATATCTGTTATGTTATAGTATTACTACTAGGTCACAGTATTTCTGCCAATTCGTAGTATTTGTACTAAATCATACTACTCGTGCCAAATCATAGTATTTAAATCAAAATATAGTATTTGTACCAAAGCATTGTATTTGTGTCTGAAGTACAGTATTTTTGCCAAATCATAGAATTACCGCAATTTCATAGTATTTTGAGGAATCCCTTTTGTTATAGTATTACTTCTAAGTCATAGTATTTCTGCTTTGTCATAGTATTTGTACTGAAACATAGTATTTCTGCCAAATCATAGTATTACTGCTATTTCATAGTATTTGAGTGAAATTACAGTGTTTCTGCAAAAACATTGTATTTCTGCAAAATCATAGTATTTCTCTCATCTTAAAGTACTCAATTATAGTATTTGTGCCAAAGTTTAGTATTTCTGCCAAATGATATTATCTCTGCTAAATCATAGTGTCTGCTAAATCATAGTATTTGTGCCAAATTATGGGATTTTGCCAAAACATGGTACTTGTGCCAAATTATAGTATTTGTGCCCAATTAATATTTCTGTTATGTTATAGTATTACTACTAAGTCATAGAATTTCTGTTATGTTCTGCCAAATCATAGTATTACGGCTATTTCAAAGTATTTGAGTGAAATTACAGTGTTTCTGCAAAAACATTTTATTTCTGCTAAATCATAGTATTTCTGTTATCTTAAAGTACTTGCACTCAATTATAGTATTTGTGCCAAAGTTTAGTATTTCTGCCAAATCATATTATCTCTGCTAAATCATCGTGTCTGCTAGTTAGCGATAGCTATGGCAGCACAGTTATTTGATTGTTTTGGGCTTGTTCCTGCTTTGTTTGTTCCCCTGCAAATTTATGTGAATTTGTACACTGTAATATCGCTGTATTACGTAGTGGCTAAGTAGGAGGCTGACTGTTACTAAGTGCATCAGTGTACATAGGTCATCTCTTGTGTTGGAGTGCCCTCTTGTGGCGCCTTTTGGGTAGTGCCTTAGTAAACACTGCAAAGAAGTGGTATCAGACTGGTTTGTAGTGGAGGAATTTGTTGCCAGTTTCTTTCATCTTTAATCCGTATTCATGTTGTAATGTAGTAACTTTTGTGGGCTAAATACCACAATATGGCAGAAATACCATGTTTTGGCACAAATACTTTGATTTGGTATACTTTAGCTTCTTCACCCCTTTTCAGCAAATTTTCATTTTTTCACCCCTTTTCAGCACAAATTCCAGCTTTTTGGCGGTTTTCAAAAAAAAAACCTCTTTTCAGCAGAAACTCTGCTGATTCACCTCTTTTCAGCGCAAGGTTCTGCTTCTTTGCCTCTTTTCTGCAGAAATTCTGCTGATTCACCTCTTTTCTGCAAAATTTTCATCCTTTTGCCTCTTATCAGCACAGTTCTCAGCAGCTTCTGATAATTTCAGCACAATTGTCAGTCTATCTACCTCTTTTTGTGAGAATGAGTTTGGCTCAGTGAGATGAGTAGCTGCCTTGAGACCAGGAGGTTCGAGGGGAACACTGAATGTGAATGTAAGAAATACACTGCAGAAAACTTATACTCTCTCTGTGTCTCTGTGTGTAAGGGCTGATTACAGCAGGTGCAGCTAATTTAACTGACCTAGATATACCAAGCCCAGACTCTTAACAGCCACTGTTCCCTTTAGGCTCTGTGTATGTGTATGTTTGTGTGTCTGTATCAATATTTCTCCCATGTTAAAGTATTACTCCTCCATAATAGTATTTCTGTTAAATCAAAGTACTTCTACTACATCTTAGTATTTCTGCTAAATCATAGTATTTTGGCCAAATCATGGTATTTGTGCCAAAGCATAGTATTTCCACAAAAAACAGTAGTATTTCTGCTATGTTATATTATTACTGCTCATAGTATTTCTGCCAAATCTTGGTATTTGTTCCAAAGCATAGTATTTCTGCCAAATCACAATATAACTGCAAAATAAAGGTTTTTTTTTTTTTAGACAAATCATAGTGTTTGTGCTAAATCCTAGTAATTCTGCTCAATCATAGAATTTCTGCTATGCTGAAGTGCTTTTTGCTAGATTACAGAATTTCTGCTAAGTCAAAGTATTTCATGTAAATCATAGTATTTATACCAAGTCCCAGTGTTTCTGCCAAATCATAAATCATAAATAATGTGGCGTGTTGGGGAACAGCTAGTTCTCTCCCATCATGCCTTGGGACATGTGCTGCATTTGAGATGTTCTTGTTTCATTGTTTATGGTTACGTTACTTTTTAACTGTTGTCTTGAATGTTGTGTTTATACTACGGTACAAAGTCACTGACAGTTATTGTTTTATAGGAAGAATGCAGTACCATAAGTGAGTTCTGTTATGCTGTTATTGACCCTTGAAGCACATTGTGACACAAGCAAATATGTTCAATAAAAACTCCCCTACCAGCTTGGGGTGGAAATACAGGCTCAATCTGTCCCTGTGAGCTTCTTTGCAAGATTCATCTGCATGCCACAATAATTTTAATAAAGCAAAGTTAAGATGAGAGGCTTGTGCCAATTCATCTTCAGACACTGCTGACACTCACGGTTGGAGCAGTTCTTACTGTCATCTTACTGTTGAGCCATAAATTACGTTTGTTTTCAAACTCTTGAGCCATAAATTACGTTTGTTTTCAAACTCTTAAAATGAAGCCGCTTTCTTCTCTCGTCATATCTCCGCGACGGAGGTACAAAGAGCTATCGCAGTCAAAGTTCATGAAATTCTGCTGATTCACCCAGTAAAGGAATTGTGCTTCTATCCCACCTAGTTTTTGAGTTACACGACATTTTGTAACTCCAGAAAACGGCGCTTTACGCCTCTCACCGCGATCTAATTCTGACTGCTCATCTCCCTGTTTTCCAGGCACTGGCTCTCTTTGCCGGTGGCGCATTTGGTAATGACACGGGTCTGCAGCCCAAAGGTCGTGGGTTCAATTCCACCTTGGTCCACGTGGTTTTTTTTTCACTACAAATTTATACACTATCACAGACCTGTAATTTATATTGCTAATTTATTACAATTCTGCAAAGTTTTATGATTTTAGCAGCTTTTCTAATATGGACCTCAGATTCTTGTTAACGCTTCATGGCAGAAACAACTACACAGCCTGATGAAGCAGACTGAGGCAGTACCTCTGATTGGTGAATTAGAGCAGAACCAGGTTGTTCTTTCATTTCATTTCTTTATTTATTTCACACATGGTTCAACAGTGTTTCTTTTTCTACATACAGAACCTTCTGCCTCTTTTCAGCAGAAATTCTGCTCATTCACCTCATCTCTTGTGTTGGAGTGCCCTCTTGTGGCGCCTTTTGGGTAGTGCCTTAGTAAACGTGAACACTGCAAAGAAGTGGTATCAGACTGGTTTGTAGTGGAGGAATTTGTTGCCAGTTTCTTTCATCTTTAATCCGTATTCATGTTGTAATGTAGTAGTACCACAATATGGCAGAAACACTATGTTTTGGCACAAATACTTTGATTTGGTATACTTTAGCTTCTTCACCCCTGTAGGCAAAATTTTCATTTTTTTCACCCCTTTTCAGCACAAATTCCAGCTTTTTTGGCTCTTTTCAGAAAAACAAAACTCTTTTCAGCAGAAACTCTGCTGATTCATCTCTTTTCAGCGCAACTTATTGCTTCTTTACCTCTTTTCTGCAGAAATTCTGCTGATTCACCTCTTTTCTGCAAAATGTTCAGCCTTTTCACCTCTTATCAGCACAAATCTCAGCTGTTTTCAGAAAAAAAACTCTTTTGAGCAGAAATTCTGCTGATTCATCTCTTTTCAGCGCAACTTATTGCTTCTTTACCTCTTTTCTGCAGAAATTCTGCTGATTCACCTCTTTTCTGCAAAATTTTCAGCCTTTTCACTTCTTCTCAACACAGTTCTCAGCAGCTTCTGCTCATTTAGCAAAATTGTCAGTTGCTCCATCTCTTGCTTTTGTGAGAATGAGTTTGGTTCAGTGAGATGAGCAGCTCCCTTGAGACCAGAAAGGCCAGGTTCAAATCCCGGTCATGGCAAAACCTGTTTTCAGTTTTCTCTTTTGTTCTGCCTCTTTTCTGCAGAAATTCTGCTGATTTACCTCTTTTCTGCAAAATTTTCAGCCTTTTCACCTCTTCTCAGCACAATTCTCAGCAGCTTCTGCTCATTTTAGCAGAATTGTCGGTCTCTCCTCCTCTTTTTTGAGAGAGTGAGTTTAGCTCAGTGAGATGAGTAGCTTCCTTGAGACCAGGAGGGCCAGGTTCGATTCCTGCTCAGGGCAGTTTTTGTTTTTTTCACCACCATACAACTTTTTGCAACTTTTCATCTTTTTCAGTTTTTGAGCAGACAGCTTCAGCAATAAGGCATCCACACAGCATTTTCGCAGGAAATGCAAATTTTTCTAGTTATTCTTCAAGTTGCTTCCGTACGTTTTTTGCCATTTAACTACTGCCTCAGTTTTCAGCCGATTTTCTCCGTTCAAACTCTATACTGTTCTGCTCTTTCTGCTAATGTTTGCTATGACTTTTGGTGTTTATTACTGTTATACTTTTTAAAATATTACACTTTTTTCCTTTAATTTGTCCCATTGAAATGAATGGAAATCTTCAGAAATTCTGCTAAAACTTGCTTGTTTTTGAAACTTAACTACTTTGTCATACTTTCACCTAGAAACTCCATTCAAACTTTAAAATGTTCTCAGACTATTGGGCTATTGCTGTGTGATTCAGCTTTTTCAGATCTTCTACCGTTTTAATTTTATACCTCTTTAAGTTTTCAGTTGCAAAATTGAGATTTTTCAGAAAATACATGCGTTGTTATGGTTGCTATGCAATTAACTCATAGTGTGCACTCGTCCTTTCTGAATTTTCTCTTCATGTCTGAACGACTTCTTGCTACTCGCTCAATTTCCACTTAACCCCACAAATTATACATCAAAACGTAGGTATTTTTGCTGGCTTTCAGAAAATGTCACCATCATTGTTGTGGGACTTATAGATTTTTGCAAATCTCCTCAGAGTAACATAAAGTCTCAAAACTCTCCATAGAAACTCAATGGAGAGTTTCTTCAAAATCAGCGCTGGAATTCTCTAATGAGAGGCATTTTCAAATCGTCATATCTCCTTAACGAAACAAAGTTGAGACATGAGGCTTGTGCCCATATATCTTCAGACATCCCTGATGCTCACAATTCAAGAATTTTTTCCCACCTATTACCGTTTTGAGATGAGTTACACTTGTTTGAGGGTAGGAAATTCGTGCCTTGCTCAGATCTCTTCAGATTTCAAACTCTGGAAATGAGGCACTTTTTCTCTCGTCATATCTTTTTGATGGATTTCAACAGAGACCTGAAAATTTCCATGACTGTTCACCAAAGCCTGCTGTTTCTTACGGTGAAAGAATGATTTTGATGCTCCATATAGATTTAGAGTTACAAAACGTTGTTTGAGGGCAAGTCAAGGCAGTTTTGCTTTGCCTCTACTCAGTTACAGTGTGTTACAAGTCATATATCTTCAATAATTTATATTTTTCTCTGAATTATGAAGACCTGCAGATTCCCCATCTCTTCTGAACAAAACGGTGTCAGAATGACCGTTCTAGCTCCTACGGTTAGGAAATTATGGCCATTTGTTCGAGGGGAATCCTTAATGTGAGAAATACACTGAAGAAAACCCATAGCTCTCTCTGTGTCTGTGTGTGTAAGTGCTGATTACAGCAGGTGCAGCTAATTTAGCTGACCTAGATATACCAAGCCCAGACTCTTAACAGCCCCTGTACACTTTGCTCTCTGTGTATGCGTGTGTGAGTATCAATATTTCTCCCATGTTAAAGTATTACTCCTCCATAATAGTATTTTGCTAAATCAAAGTACTTCTACTACATCTTAGTACTTCTGCTCAATCATAGTATTTCTGCTAAATCATAGTATTTTTGAAAAATCATGGTGTTTGTGCCAAATCATGGTTTTGGGGCAAAACCATAATATTTATTTTATGTTATAGTATTACTACTAAGTGGAGGAATGTGTGTTATGTTATAGTATATTTGCTGAATATAGTATATCTGCCAAATCATAGTATTTATCCCAAATCATAGTATTTGTGCAAAATTACAGTATTTCTGCTAAAAAGCAGAAATAGTACCTTTACCAGAAATTTGTGTCAAAAGATATTATTTATGTTAAAACATAGTATTTCTGCTAAATCATAGTATTTCTGCCAAATCATAGTATTTGTACTTATTCATAGTACTTGTGCCAAATCATAGTATTTGTACCCAATCATAGTATTTCTGCAATATGATCGTATTTGTGCCAAATCATGGTATCTTTTGCCAAATCATGGTATTTGTGCCAAATCATGTTATTTGTGCCCAGTTAAAATTTCTGTTATATTATAGTGTTACTACTAAGTCGTAGAATTTCTGTTATGTTATAGTATATCTGCTGATTATAGTATATGTGCCAAATAATAGTATTTATAGCAAATCATAGTATTACTGCCCAAATATTTCTTGTAGTATTTGTAGTAGTAGTTGTTGTAGTATTTGTGCAAAAACATAGAATTTCTGCAAAATCCTAGTATATCTGTTATGTTATAGTATTACTACTAAGGCATAGTATTCCTACCAAATCATAGTATTCCAAATCATAGTATTACTGCAATTCCATAGTATTTGAGCGAAATCGTAGTATTTGTGCAAAACCATACTATGTCTGCAAAATCACATTATATCTGCTATGTCATAGTATTACTACTAAGGCATAGTATTTCTACCAAATCATAGTATTCCTTCAAAATCATAGTATCACTGCAATTTCATAGTATTTGAGCGAAATTGTAGTATTTGTACTAAATCATGGTACTTGTACCAAATCATAGTATTTTTGCAAATCATATTATTTGAACCAAAACATTGTATTTGTACGAAGTCATAGTATTTCTTCTAAATCATAGTATTTCACCCAAATCTCAGTAGTTGTGCTAAAACCCAGTATTATTGCCAAATCGTAGTATTTGTACTGAAACATAGTATTTGTGCCAATAAGAGTATTTGTACTAAATCATAGTACTTGTGCCAAATCATAGTATTTCTGCCATATTGTGCTAGTTGTGCAAAAACATAGACTGTCTGCAAAATCATAGTATATCTGTTATGTTATAGTATTACTACTAAGTCACAGTATTTCTGCCAATTCGTAGTATTTGTACTAAATCATACTACTCGTGCCAAATCACAGTATTGAAATCAAAATATAGTATTTGTACCAAAGCATTGTATTTGTCACGAAGTACAGTATTTCTGCCAAATCATAGAATTACTGCAATTTCATAGTATTTTGAGGAATCCCTTTTGTTATAGTATTACTTCTAAGTCATAGTATTTCTGCTTTGTCATAGTATTTGTACTGAAACATAGTATTTCTGCCAAATCATAGTATTACTGCTATTTCATATTATTTGAGTGAAATTACAGTGTTTCTGCAAAGACATAGTATTTCTGCCAAATCATAGTATTACTGCTATTTCATAGTATTTGAGTGAAATTACAGTGTTTCTGCAAAAACATTGGTTGGTATTGGTTTTAGTTACCTTTAGCGTATGTGCTAGTTAGCAATAGCTATGGCAGCCCAGTTATTTTATTGTTTTGGGCTTGTTCCTGCTTTGTTTTTTTCCCCTGCAAATTTATGTGAATTTGTACACTGTAATATCGCTGTATTACGTAGTGGCTAAGTAGGAGGCTGACTGTTACTAAGTGCATCAGTGTACATAGGTCATCTCTTGTGTTGGAGTGCCCTCTTGTGGCGCCTTTTGGGTAGTGCCTTAGTAAACGTGAACACTGCAAAGAAGTGGTATCAGACTGGTTTGTAGTGGAGGAATTTGTTGCCAGTTTCTTTCATCTTTAATCCGTATTCATGTTGTAATGTAGTAACTTTTGTGGCATAAATACCACAATATGGCAGAAATACCATGTTTTGGCACAAATACTTTGATTTGGTATACTTTAGCTTCTTCACCCCTTTTCAGCAAAATTTTCATTTTTTTCACCCCTTTTCAGCACAAATTCCAGCTTTTTTGGCGGTTTTCAGAAAAAAAAACTCTTTTCAGCAGAAACTCTGCTGATTCACCTCTTTTCAGCGCAACGTTCTGCTTCTTTGCCTCTTTTCTGCAGAAATTCTGCTGATTCACCTCTTTTCTGCAAAATTTTCATCCTTTTTGCCTCTTACCAGCACAGTTCTCAGCAGCTTCTGATAATTTCAGCACAATTGTCAGTCTATCTACCTCTTTTTTGTGAGAATGAGTTTGGCTCAGTGAGATGAGTAGCTGCCTTGAGACCAGGAGGTTCGAGAGGAATCCTGAATGTGAATGTAAGAAATACACTGCAGAAAACTTATACCTCTCTCTGTGTCTGTGTGTGTAAGGGCTGATTACAGCTGATTACATTCTACAAAATCATAGTATTCCTAAAAGATCATAGTATTTCTGCAATTTCATAATATTTGAGCGAAATCGTAGAATTTTTTGCAAATCATATTATTCGAACCAAAACATTGTATTTGTACGAAGTCATAGTATTTCTTCTAAATCATTGTATTTCACCCAAATCTCAGCAGGTGTGCTAAAACCCAGTATTATTGCCAAATCATCGTATTTGTACTAAATCATAGTACTTGTGCCAAATCATAGTATTTCTGCCATATTGTGCTAGTTGTGGAAAAAAATAGACTGTCTGCAAAATCATAGTATATCTATTATGTTATAGCATTACTACTAAGTCATAGACTTTCTGTTTTGTTATAGTATATCTGCTGAATATAGTATATGTGCCAAATCATAGTATTTATAGCAAATCATAGTATTTGTGCTAAAACATAGTATACTGCCACATTATAGTATTTGTGTAAAACCAGAATGTCTGCAAAATCATCATATATCTGTGATGTTATAGTATTACTACTAATGCATAGTATTTCTGCAAAATCATAGTATTTTTGCAGAAACCTTGTACTTCTGGTAAATAATAGTATTTGTGCCAAATCATAGTATTTGTGCCAAAACATTGTATTTGTACTCAAACATATCAGTTCAACTTATTTAACTCTTCTCAACAGCCCAACACCTCTTCTTCACCCCGTTTCAGCAGAATTGTGAGTGTTTTCACCCCTTTTCAGCACAAATCCCAGCTTTTTCAGGTGTTTTCAACAGAAATCTCTTTTTCAGCAGACATTCTGCTGATTCACCTTTTTTCAGTGCAACTACTTCTTTACCTCTTTTCAGTAGAAATTCTGCTGATTCACCTATTTTAAGCAGAATTTTCAGCCTTTCACCTCTTATCAGTACAAATCTCAGTATCTTCTGCTCATTTCAGAAGAAACCTTTCACCCTCTCCTTTTTCAGTACAAATTTGAACATCTTTACACCTTTTAAGCAGAATCATTGCCTTTCCACCTCTTTTCAGCAAAAGTTTCTGTTTTTTTCACGTGTATTTAGCAGAATTTTTCAGTTTCTTTACTGCCATACAATTTTTGCAGCTTTTCATCTTTTTCAGTCATTTTCAGCAGACAGCTTCAGCGTTAAGGCATCCACACAGCATTTTCGCAGGAAATGCAAATTTTTCTAGTTGTGTGGATGCCCTCAAAGGGCTTCCACACTATTGAGTTCCTGTTTCTCTTTATTCTTTATTATTATTCTTCAAGTTGCTTCCGTACGTTTTTTGCCGCTTAACTACTCCTTCAGTTTTCAGCCGATTTTCTCAGTTCAAACTTTAAAAATTCTGCTCTTTCTGCTAATGTTTGCTATGACTTTTGGTGCTGATAATTTCTATACTTTTTGAGATATTGAATTTTTTTGCAATATTTTTGCCCATTTTGCACATTATCAGTGGCCTCACTAGTTTTCCTTGCCCGGTTGAGCCGTGTTTTAGCTCAGTGAGATAAGCAGCCGTTCTCAGACTGGGAGACCCGGTTCAAATCCCGCTTATGGCAACATTTCTTTCAGTTAACAGTTAAACTGTTTTAACTCAATTTCAGCTTTTTCACCCTTTTCAGCAAAATTTTCAGTTTTTTCACCACTTTTCAGCACAAATCCCAACTTTTTCTGCTGTTTTCAGCAAAAACATCTTTTCAGCAGAATTCTGAAAAGACTTCTGCAGAACTCTTTTCAGCAGAAATTCTGCTGATTGAACTCTTTTCAGGAGAATTTTCACCTCTTTTCAGCCCAAATTCTGCTTATTCACCTCTTCTGCAAAATTTTTCAGCCTTTTCACCTCTTATTAGCACAAGTCTCAGCTGTTTTCAGGAAAAACTGTTTTGAGCAGAAATTCTGCTGATTCATCTCTTTTCAGCGCAACTTTCTGCTTTTTTGCCTCTTTTCAGCAGAAATTCTGCTGATTCACCTCTTTTCTGCAAAATTTTCAGCCTTTTCTCCTCTTATCATCACAATTCTCAGCAGCTTCTGCTCATTTCAGCAGAGTTGGCCGTCTCTCCACCTCTTCTTGGTCAGAATGAGTTTAGCTCAGTGAGATGAGTAGCTGCCTTGAGAGCAGGAGGCCCAGGTTCGAATCCAGCTCAGGGCAATTTTTTTTTTTTCACCACCTTACAACTTTTTGCAACTTTTCATCTTTTTCAGTTTTTGAGCAGACAGCTTCAGCAATAAGGCATCCACACAGCATTTTCGCAGGAAATGCAAATTTTTCTAGTTATTCTTCAAGTTGCTTCCGTACGTTTTTTGCCGCTTAACTACTCCCTCAGTTTTCAGCCGATTTTCTCAGTTCAAACTTTAAAAAATTCTGCTCTTTCTGCTAATGTTTGCTATGACTTTTGGTGCTCATAACTTCTATACTTTTGAGATATTGAATTTTTTTTTGCAATATTTTTTGCCCATTTTTGCACATTATCAGTGGCCTCACTAGTTTTCCTTGCCTGGTTGAGCCGTGTTTTAGCTCAGTGAGATGAGCAGCCGTTCTCAGACTGGGAGGCCCGGGTTCAAATCCCGCTTATGGCAACATTTCTTTCAGTTAACAGTTAAACTTTTTAACTCTTTTCAACACAAATTTCAGCTTTTCCACCCCTTTTCAGCAAAATTTTCATTTTTTTTCTGCTGTTTTCAGAAAAAAAAAGTCTTTTCAGCAGAAATTCTGCTCATTCACCTCTTTTCAGCGCAATGTTCTGCTTCTTTCCATCTTTTCTGCAGAAATTCTGCTCATTCAACTCTTTTCAGCAGAATATTCAGAATTTTCACCTCTTTTCAGCCCAAATTCTGCTTATTCACCTCTTCTGCAAAATTCTCAGCCTTTTCACCTCTTATCAGCACAAATCTCAGCTTTTTTCAGAAAAAAACTCTTTTCAGCAGAAATTCTGCTGATTCACCTCTTTTCAGCGCAACGTTTTGCTTCTTTCCCTCTTTTCTGCAGAAATTCTGCTGATTCACCTCTTTTCTGCAAAATTTTCAGCCTTTTCACCTCTCATCAGCACAATTCTCAGCAGCTTCTGCTAATTTGAACAAAATTGTCAGTCTGTCCACCTCTTCTTTGCGGGAATGAGTTTGGCTCAGTGAGATGAGTGTCTGCCTTCAGCCCAGAAGGGCCGGATTCAAATCCAACTCAGGGCGACATTTTTTTTTTCACCACCACACAACTTTTTGCAACTTTTCATCTTTTTCAGCTTTTCAGCAGACAGCTTCAGCATTAAGGCATCCACACAGCATTTTCGCAGGAAATGCAAATTTTTCTAGTTCTTTATTGTGTGGATGCCCTAAAAGGGCTTCCACACTATTGTTTTCCTGTTTCTCTTTATTCTTTATTATTCTTCAAGTTGCTTCCGTACGTTTTTTGCCGCTTAACTACTCCCTCAGTTTTCAGCCGATTTTCTCAGTTCAAACTTTAAAAAATTCTGCTCTTTCTGCTAATGTTTGCTTTGACTTTTGGTGCTCATAACTTCTATACTTTTTGAGATATTGAATTTTTTTGCAATATTTTTGCCCATTTTGCACATTATCAGTGGGGTCACTAGTTTTCCTTGCCCGGTTGAGCCGTGTTTTAGCTCAGTGAGATGAGCAGCCGTTCTCAGACTGGGAGGCCGGGTTCAAACCCGCTTATGGCAACATTTCTTTCAGTTAACAGTTAAACTTTTTAACTCAATTTCAGCTTTTTCACCCTTTTCAGCAAAATTTTCAGTTTTTTCACCACTTTTCAGCACAAATCCCAGCTTTTTCAGCTATTTTCAGCAAAACATCTTTTCAGCAGAATTCTGAAAAGACTTCTGCAGAACTCTTTTCAGCAGAAATTCTGCTGATTGAACTCTTTTCAGCAGAATTTTCACCTCTTTTCAGCCCAAATTCTGCTTATTCACCTCTTCTGCAAAATTCTCAGCCTTTTCACCTCTTATTAGCACAAGTCTCAGCTGTTTTCAGGAAAAACTCTTTTGAGCAGAAATTCTGCTGATTCATCTCTTTTCAGCGCAACTTTCTGCTTCTTTGCCTCTTTTCAGCAGAAATTCTGCTGATTCACCTCTTTTCTGCAAAATTATCAGCCTTTTCTCCTCTTATCAGCACAATTCTCAGCAGCTTCTGCTCATTTCAGCAGAGTTGTCCGTCTCTCCACCTTTTCTTGGTCAGAGTGAGTTTAGCTCAGTGAGATGAGTAGCTGCCTTGAGACCAGGAGGGCCAGGTTCAAATCCTGCTCAGGGCAATGTTTTTTTTTTTTCACCACCATACAACTTTTTGCAACTTTTCATCTTTTTCAGTTTTTGAGCAGACAGCTTAAGCAATAAGGCATCCACACAGCATTTTCGCAGGAAATGCAAATTTTTCTAGTCTTTATTATTCCTCTAGTTGCTCCGTTCTTTGCCGATTAACTACCCCCTCAGTTTTCAGCCGATTTTCTCCGTTCAAACTCTAAACTGTTCTCCTCTTTCTGCTAATGACTGCTATGACTTTTGGTGTTTATTACTGTTATACTTTTTAAAATATTACACTTTTTTCCTTTAATTTGTCCCATTGAAATGAATGGGAAACTTCCACAATTCTGTGCAATTAACTCAGAGTGAGCACTGGTCCTTTCTGAAACTTCTCTTCATGTCCGAACAACTCTTGCTACTCGCTCAATTTCCACTCAACCCCCACAAATTATACATCAAAACGTAGGTATTTTTGCTGGCTTTCAGAAAATGTCACTATCATTGTTGTGGGACTTATAGATTTTTTGCAAATCTCCTCAGAGTAACATAAAGTCTCAAAACTCTCCATAGAAACTCAATGGAGAGTTTGTTCAAAATCAGCGCTGGAATTCTCTAATGAGAGGCATTTTCAAATCGTCATATCTCCTTAACGAAACAAAGTTGAGACATGAGGCTTGTGCCAATATATCTTCAGACGTCACTGATGCTCACAATTCAAGAATTTTTTCCTCACCTATTACCGTTTGGCCATGAATTACACTTGTTTGAGGATAGGAAATTTGTCCCTCGCTCAGATTTCTTCAGATTTCAAACTCTGGAAATGCGGCACTTTTTTCTCTCGTCAGATCTTTTGATGGATTTCCACAGAGACCTGAAAATTCCATGACTGTTCACCAAAGCCTGCTGTTTCTTTACGGTGAAAGAATGATTTTGATGCTCCATATAGATTTAGAGTTACAAAACATTGTTTGAGGGCAAGTCAAGGCAGTTTTGCTTTGCCTCTGCTCAGTTACAGTGTATTACAAGTCATATATCTTTAATAATTTATATTTTATCTCTGATTTATGAAGACCTGCAGATTCCCCATCTCTTCTGAACAAATCGGTGTCAGAATGAGCATTCTAGCCCCTACGGTTAGGAAATTATGGCCATTTGTTCGAGGGGAATCCTGAATGTGAGAAATACACTGCAGAAAACTCATAGCTGTCTCTGTGTCTGTGTGTGTAAGTGCTGATTACAGCAGGTGCAGCCAATTTAGCTGACCTAGATATACCAAGCCCAGACTCTTAACAGCCCCTGTACACTTTGCTCTATGTGTATGTGTGTGTGTATATCAATATTTCTCCCATGTTAAAGTATTACTCCTCCACAATAGTATTTGTGCTAAATCAAAGTACTTCTACTACATCTTAGTACTTCTGCTCAATCATAGTATTTCTGCTAAATCATAGTATTTTTGAAAAATCATGGTATTTGTGCCAAATCATGGTTTTGGGGCAGAACCATAATATTTATTTTATGTTATGAGATTACTACTAAGTGCAGGAATGTCTGTTATGTTATAGTTTATGTGCTGAATATAGTATATCTGCCAAATCATAGTATTTATCCCAAATCATAGTATTTATGCAAAATTACAGTATTTCTGCTAAAAAGCAGAAATAGTACCTTTAGCAGAAATTTCTGTGAAAAGATATTATTTATGTTAAAACATAGTATTTCTGCTAAATCATAGTATTTCTGCCAAATCATAGTATTTGTACTTATTCATAGTACTTGTGCCAAATCATAGTATTTGTACCCAATCATAGTATTTCTGCAATATGATCGTATTTGTGCCAAATCATGGTATCTTTTTGCCAAATCATGGTATTTGTGCCAAATCATGTTATTTGTGGCCAGTTAAAATTTCTGTTATATTAGTGTTACTACTAAGTCATAGAATTTCTGTTATGTTATAGTATATCTGCTGATTATGGTATATGTGCCAAATAATAGTTTTTATAGCAGATAATAGTATTACTGCCCAAACATAGTATTTCTTGTAGTATTTGTAGTAGTAGTTGTTGTAGTATTTGTGCAAAACATAGAATTTCTGCAAAATCATAGTATATCTGTTATGTTATAGTATTACTACCAAATCATAGTATTCCAAATCATAGTATTACCGCAATTCCATAGTATTTGAGCGAAATCGTAGTATTTGTGAAAAAACATACTATGTCTGCAAAATCACATTATATCTGCTATGTTATACTATTACTACTAAGTCACAGTATTTCTGCCAATTCGTAGTATTCGTACTAAATCATACTACTTGTGCCAAATCATAGTATTGAAATCAAAATATAGTATTTGTACCAAAGCATTGTATTTGTCTAAGTACAGTATTTCTGCCAAATCATAGAATTACTGCAATTTCATAGTATTTTGAGGAATCCCTTTTGTTATAGTATTACTTCTAAGTCGTAGTATTTCTGCTTTGTCATAGTATTTGTACTGAAACATAGTATTTCTGCCAAATCATAGTATTACTGCTATTTCATAGTGTTTGAGTGAAATTACAGTGTTTCTGCAAAAAAACATTGTATTTCTGCTAAATCATAGTATTTCTGTTATCTTAAAGTACTTGCACTCAATTATAGTATTTGTGCCAAAGTGTAGTATTTCTGCCAAATCATATTATCTCTGCTAAATCATAGTGTCTGCCAAATCATAATATTTGTGCCTAAATGCAGCATTTGTACCAAAACATAGTATTGCTGCTATATAATAGTATTTGATCCAAATCATAGTATATGTCCTAAAACATAGTATTTCTGCCAAATCATAGTATTTGTCCTAAAGCATAGTATTTCAACAAAATCACAGTACTTCTGCTATGTTATAGTATTTGTGCTTGTAGAAAAACCTGTGTTATTGTGAGCTACATTACCCAGCAGCCTCTGAGCAGTGAGGGAATTCATGGGACTTCTGAGCTAGATGGTCTTCCTTCGTTCCTGGGCTAACGATTGAGGAGAGAGCTGCTGGGAAGGGGAGCAAATAGCCCATCCTGTATTTGCTGGGGATGGTGTGTCACATAAACGTGAGTTAATGTTCCATGCTTAAGATGTTTACCCTGCTACTTGTGTGTATTGGTTTTAGTTACCTTTAGCGTATGTGCTAGTTAGCGATAGCTATGGCAGCACAGTTATTTGATTGTTTTGGGCTTGTTCCTGCTTTGTTTGTTCCCCCTGCAAATTTATGTGAATTTGTACACTGTAATATCGCTGTATTACGTAGTGGCTAAGTAGGAGGCTGACTGTTACTAAGTGCATCAGTGTATATAGGTCATCTGTTGTGTTGGAGTGCCCTCTTGTGGCGCCTTTTGGGTAGTGCCTTAGTAAGCGTGAACACTGCAAAGAAGTGGTATCAGACTGGTTTGTAGTGGAGGAATTTGTTGCCAGTTTCTTTCATCTTTAATCCGTATTCATGTTGTAATGTGGTAACTTTTGTGGCACAAATACCACAATATGGCAGAAATACTATGTTTTGGCACAAATACTTTGATTTGGTATACTTGAGCTTCTTCACCCTTTTCAGCAAAATTTTCATTTTTTCACCCCTTTTCAGCACAAATTCCAGCTTTTTGGGCTGTTTTCAGAAAAAAAAACTCTTTTCAGCAGAAACTCTGCTGATTCACCTCTTTTCAGCGCAACGTTCTGCTTCTTTGCCTCTTTTCTGCAGAAATTCTGCTGATTCACCTCTTTTCTGCAAAACTTTCATCCTTTTCGCCTCTTATCAGCACAATTCTCAGCAGCTTCTGCTGATTTCAGCAGAATTGTCCGTCTCTCCACCTCTTCTTTGTGAGAATGAGTTTAGCTCAGTGAGATGAGTGGCTCCCTTGAGACCAGGAGGGCCAGGTTCGAATCCTGCTCAAGGCAATGTTTTTTTTTTCACCACCATACAAATTTTTGCAACTTTTCATCTTTTTCAGCTTTTCAGCAGACAGCTTCAGCGTTAAGGCATCCACACAGCATTTTCGCAGGAAATGCAAATTTTTCTAGTTGTGTGGATGCCCTAAAAGGGCTTCCACACTATTGAGATCCTGTTTCTCTTTCTTCTTTATTATTGTGTGGATGCCCTAAAAGGGCTTCCACACTATTGAGATCCTGTTTCTCTTTCTTCTTTATTATTGTGTGGATGCCCTAAAGGGCTTCCACACTATTGAGTTCCTGTTTCTCTTTATTCTTTATTATTATTCTTCAAGTTGCTTCCGACGCGTTTTTTGTCGCTTAACTACTCCTTCAGTTTTCAGCCGATTTTCTCAGTTCAAACTTTAAAAATTCTGCTCTTTCTGCTAATGTTTGCTATGACTTTTGGTGCTCATAACTTCTATACTTTTTGAGATATTGAATTTTTTTTTTGCAATATTTTTTGCCCATTTTGCACATTATCAGTGGCCTCACTAGTTTTCCTTGCCCAGTTGAGCCGTGTTTTAGCTCAGTGAGATAAGCAGCCATTCTCAGACTGGGAGGCCCGGGTTCAAATCCCGCTTATGGCAACATTTCTTTCAGTTAACAGTTAAACTTTTTAACTCAATTTCAGCTTTTTCACCCCTTTTCAGCAAAATTTTCAGTTTTTCACCACTTTTCAGCACAAATCCCAGCTTTTTCAGCTATTTTCAGCAAAAACATCTTTTCAGCAGAATTCTGAAAAGAGTTCTGCAGAACTCTTTTCAGCAGAAATTCTGCTGATTGAACTCTTTTCAGCAGAATTTTCACCTCTTTTCAGCCCAAATTCTGCTTATTCACCTCTTCTGCAAAATTTTCAGCCTTTTCACCTCTTATTAGCACAAATCTCAGCTGTTTTCAGGAAAAACTCTTTTGAGCAGAAATTCTGCTGATTCATCTCTTTTCAGCGCAACTTTCTGCCTCTTTCCCTCTTTTCAGCAGAAATTCTGCTGATTCACCTCTTTTCTGGAAAATTTTCAGCCTTTTCTCCTGTTATTAGCACAATTCTCAGCAGCTTCTGCTCATTTCAGCAGAGTTGTCCGTCTCTCCACCTCTTTTTGATCAGAGTGAGTTTAGCTCAGTGAGATGAGTAGCGCCCTTGAGACCAGGAGGGCCAGGTTCGAATCCTGCTCAGGGCAATGTTTTTTTTTTCACCACCATACAACTTTTTGCAAGTTTTCATCTTTTTCAGCTTTTCAGCAGACAGCTTCAACGTTAAGGCATCCACACAGCATTTTCGCAGGAAATGCAAATTTTTCTAGTTATTCTTCAAGTTGCTTCCGACGTTTTTGCCGTTTAACTACTGCCTCAGTTTTCAGCCGATTTTCTCCGTTCAAACTCTATACTGTTCTGCTCTTTCTGCTAATGTTTGCTATGACTTTTGGTGTTTACTACTGTTATACTTTTTAAAATATTACACTTTTTTCCTTTAATTTGTCCCATTGAAATGAATGGAAATCTTCAGAAATTCTGCTAAAACTTGCTTGTTTTTGAAACTTAACTACTTTGTCATACTTTCACCTAGAAACTCCATTCAAACTTTAAAATGTTCTCAGACTATTGGGCTATTGCTGTGTGATTCAGCTTTTTCAGATCTTCTACCGTTTTAATTTTATACCTCTTTAAGTTTTCAGTTGCAAAATTGGGATTTTTCAGAAAATACATGCGTTGTTATGGTTGCTATGCAATTAACTCAGAGTGCACTCGTCCTTTCTGAATTTTCTCTTCATGTCTGAACGACTTCTTGCTACTCGCTCAATTTCCACTCAACCCCACAAATTATACATCAAAACGTAGGTATTTTTGCTGGCTTTCAGAAAATGTCACCATCATTGTTGTGGGACTTATAGATTTTTGCAAATCTCCTCAGAGTAACATAAAGTCTCAAAACTCTCCATAGAAACTCAATGGAGAGTTTCTTCAAAATCAGCGCTGGAATTCTCTAATGAGAGGCATTTTCAAATCGTCATATCTCCTTAACGAAACAAAGTTGAGACATGAGGCTTGTGCCCATATATCTTCAGACATCCCTGATGCTCACAATTCAAGAATTTTTTCCCACCTATTACCGTTTTGAGATGAGTTACACTTGTTTGAGGGTAGGAAATTCGTGCCTTGCTCAGATCTCTTCAGATTTCAAACTCTGGAAATGAGGCACTTTTTTCTCTCGTCATATCTTTTGATGGATTTCAACAGAGACCTGAAAATTTCCATGACTGTTCACCAAAGCCTGCTGTTTCTTACGGTGAAAGAATGATTTTGATGCTCCATATAGATTTAGAGTTACAAAACGTTGTTTGAGGGCAAGTCAAGGCAGTTTTGCTTTGCCTCTACTCAGTTACAGTGTGTTACAAGTCATATATCTTCAATAATTTATATTTTATCTCTGAATTATGAAGACCTGCAGATTCCCCATCTCTTCTGAACAAAACGGTGTCAGAATGACCGTTCTAGCTCCTACGGTTAGGAAATTATGGCCATTTGTTCGAGGGGAATCCTGAATGTGAGAAATACACTGCAGAAAACTTATACCTCTCTCTGTGTCTGTGTGTGTAAGTGCTGATTACAGCAGGTGCAGCCAATTTAGCTGACCTAGATATACCAAGCACAGACTCTTAACAGCCACTGTACACTTTGCTCTCTGTGTATGTGTGTGTGAGTATCAATATTTCTCCCATGTTAAAGTATTACTCCTCCATAATAGTATTTGTGCTAAATCAAAGTACTTCTACTACATGTTAGTACTTCTGCTCAATCATAGTATTTCTGCTAAATCATAGTATTTTTGAAAAATCATGGTATTTGTGCCAAATCATGGTTTTGGGGCAGAACCATAATATTTATTTTATGTTATGAGATTACTACTAAGTGGAGGAATGTCTGTTATGTTATAGTATATTTGCTGAATATAGTATATCTGCAAAATCATAGTATTTATCCCAAATCATAGTGTTTATGCAAAATTACAGTATTTCTGCTAAAAAAGCAGAAATAGTACCTTTAGCAGAAATTTCTGTCAAAAGATATTATTTATGTTAAAACATAGTATTTCTGCTAAATCATAGTATTTCTGCCAAATCATAGTATTTGTACTTATTCATAGTACTTGTGCCAAATCATAGTATTTGTACCCAATCATAGTATTTCTGCAATATCATCGTATTTGTGCCAAATCATGGTATTTTTTTGCCAAATCATGGTTTTGGGGCAAATCATGTTATTTGTGTCCAGTTAAAATTTCTGTTATATTATAGTGTTACTACTAAGTCGTAGAATTTCTGTTATGTTATAGTATATCTGCTGATTATAGTATATGTGCCAAATCATAGTATTTATAGCAAATCATAGTATTACTGCAATTCCATAGTATTTGAGCGAAATCGTAGTATTTGTGCAAAAACATACTATGTCTGCAAAATCACATTATATCTGCTATGTTATAGTATTACTACTAAGGCATAGTATTTCTACCAAATCATAGTATTCCTTCAAAATCATAGTATCACTGCAATTTCATAGTATTTGAGCGAAACTGTAGTATTTGTACTAAATCATGGTACTTGTGCCAAATCATAGTATTTTTGCAAATCATATTATTTGAACCAAAACATTGTATTTGTAATGAAGTCATAGTATTTCTTCTAAATCATGGTATTTCACCCAAATCTCAGTAGTTGTGCTAAAACCCAGTATTATTGCCAAATCGTAGTATTTGTACTGAAACATAGTATTTGTGCCAATAAGAGTATTTGTACTAAATCATAGTACTTGTGCCAAATCATAGTATTTCTGCCATATTGTGCTAGTTGTGCAAAAACATAGACTGTCTGTAAAATCATAGTATATCTGTTATGTTATAGTATTACTACTAAGTCACAGTATTTCTGCCAATTCGTAGTATTTGTACTGAATCATACTACTCGTGCCAAATCATAGTATTCAAATCAAAATATAGTATTTGTACCAAAGCATTGTATTTGTCAAGTACAGTATTTCTGCCAAATCATAGAATTACTGCAATTTCATAGTATTTTGAGGAATCCCTTTTGTTATAGTATTACTTCTAAGTCATAGTATTTCTGCTTTGTCATAGTATTTGTACTGAAACATAGTATTTCTGCCAAATCATAGTATTACTGCTATTTCATATTATTTGAGTGAAATTACAGTGTTTCTGCAAAGACATAGTATTTCTGCCAAAATCATAGTATTACTGCTATTTCATAGTATTTGAGTGAAATTACAGTGTTTCTGCAAAAACATTGGTTGGTATTGGTTTTAGTTACCTTTAGCGTATGCGCTAGTTAGCAATAGCTATGGCAGCCCAGTTATTTTATTGTTTTGGGCTTGTTCCTGCTTTGTTTTTTTCCCCTGCAAATTTATGTGAATTTGTACACTGTAATATCGCTGTATTACGTAATGGCTAAGTAGGAGGCTGACTGTTACTAAGTGCATCAGTGTACATAGGTCATCTCTTGTGTTGGAGTGCCCTCTTGTGGCGCCTTTTGGGTAGTGCCTTAGTAAACGTGAACACTGCAAAGAAGTGGTATCAGACTGGTTTGTAGTGGAGGAATTTGTTGCCAGTTTCTTTCATCTTTAATCCGTATTCATGTTGTAATGTAGTAGTACCACAATATGGCAGAAACACTATGTTTTGGCACAAATACTTTGATTTGGTATACTTTAGCTTCTTCACCCTGTAGGCAAAATTTTCATTTTTTCACCCCTTTTCAGCACAAATTCCAGCTTTTTGGCTGTTTTCAGAAAAACAAAACTCTTTTGAGCAGAAACTCTGCTGATTCATCTCTTTTCAGCGCAACTTATTGCTTCTTTAGCTCTTTTCTGCAGAAATTCTGCTGATTCACCTCTTTTCTGCAAAATGTTCAGCCTTTTCACCTCTTATCAGCACAAATCTCAGCTGTTTTCAGAAAAAAAACTCTTTTGAGCAGAAATTCTGCTGATTCATCTCTTTTCAGCGCAACTTATTGCTTCTTTACCTCTTTTCTGCAGAAATTCTGCTGATTCACCTCTTTTCTGCAAAATTTTCAGCCTTTTCACTTCTTCTCAGCACAGTTCTCAGCAGCTTCTGCTCATTTAGCAAAATTGTCAGTTGCTCCATCTCTTGCTTTTGTGAGGATGAGTTTGGTTCAGTGAGATGAGCAGCTACCTTGAGACCAGAAGGGCCAGGTTCAAATCCCGGTCATGGCAAAAGCTGTTTTCAGTTTTCTCTTTTGTTCTGCCTCTTTTCTGCAGAAGTTCTGCTCATTCACCTCATCTCTTGTGTTGGAGTGCCCTCTTGTGGCGCCTTTTGGGTAGTGCCTTAGTAAACGTGAACACTGCAAAGAAGTGGTATCAGACTGGTTTGTAGTGGAGGAATTTGTTGCCAGTTTCTTTCATCTTTAATCCGTATTCATGTTGTAATGTAGTAACTTTTGTGGCACAAATACCACAACATGGCAGAAATACTATGTTTTGGCACAAATACTTTGATTTGGTATACTTTAGCTTCTTCACCCCTTTTCAGCAAAATTTTCATTTTTTTCACCCCTTTTCAGCACAAATTCCATTTTTTGGGGCTGTTTTCAGAAAAAAAAACCTCTTTTAAGGAGAAACTCTGCTGATTCATCTCTTTTCAGCGCAAGTTTCTGCTCCTTTGCC
The DNA here is from genome assembly GCF_013358895.1 of Oreochromis aureus. Taxonomy (NCBI): domain Eukaryota; kingdom Metazoa; phylum Chordata; class Actinopteri; order Cichliformes; family Cichlidae; genus Oreochromis; species Oreochromis aureus. Next base: position 28,367,021 of record NC_052960.1, read on the forward strand.
TCTTTTCTGCAGAAATTCTGCTGATTCACCTCTTTTCTGCAAAATTTTCAGCCTTTTCACCTCTTATCAGCACAATTCTCAGCAGCTTCTGCTAATTTCAGCAGAGTAAGTAATGACACGTCTCTGCAGTTCAAAGGTCGTATGCGTTCAATCCCACCTTGGTCAACATTTTTTTTCCCTACAAATTTATACACTATCACAGACCTCTAATTTATATTGCTAATTTCTTTCACTACAAATGAGTAGTGCGAAAACATACTATGTCTGTCTGCAACATCACAGTATATCTGTTATGTTATAGTATTACTACTAAATCACAGTATTTCTGCCAATTCAAGGAGGCTGACTGTTACTAAGTGCATCAGTGTACATAGGTCATCTGTTGTGTTGGAGTGCCCTCTTGTGGCGCCTTTTGGATAGTGCCTTAGTAAATGTGAACACTGCAAAGAAGTGGTATCAGACTGGTTTGTAGTGGAGGAATTTGTTGCCAGTTTCTTTCATCTTTAATCCGTATTCATGTTGTAATGTAGTAGTACCACAATATGGCAGAAACACTATGTTTTGGCACAAATACTTTGATTTGGTATACTTTAGCTTCTTCACCCCGTTTCAGCAAAATTTTCATTTTTTCACCCCTTTTCAGCACAAATTCCAGCCTTTTGGCTGTATTCAGAAAAAAAAACAACTCTTTTCAGCAGAAACTCTGCTGATTCATCTCTTTTCAGCGCACGTTTTATGATTTTAGCAGCTTTTCTAATATGGACCTCAGATTCTTGTTAATGCTCCATGGCAGAAATACATACAAGTACCCACCTGATGAAGCAGACAGAGGCAGTACCTCTGATTGGTGAATTTGAGCAGAAACAGGTTGTTTTACCTCTTTTCAGCAGAAATTCTGCTGATTCACCTCTTTTCTGCAGAAGTTTGAGCAGCTTCTGCTCATTTCAGCAGAATTATGAGTCTCTCCACCTCTTCTTTGCAAGAGTGAGTTTGGCTCAGTGAGATGAGTGGCTTCCTTGAGACCAGGAGGGCCAGTTTCAAATCCTGCTCACGGCAGTATTTTTTTTTCACCACTTTTCAGCACAAGTCCCTGCTTTTTCAGGTATTATCAGCAAAAACATCTTTTCGGCAGAATTCTGCTGAAAATTCTGCTTATTCACCTCTTCTGCAAAATTTTCAGCCTTTTCACCTCTTATTAGCACAAATCTCAGCTGTTTTCAGAAAAAACACTTTTGAGCAGAAATTCTGCTGATTCATCTCTTTTCAGTGCAACTTTCTGCTTCTTTACCTCTTTTCTGCAGAAATTCTGCTGATTCACCTCTTTTCTGCAAAATTTTCAGCCTTTTCTCCTCTTATCAGCACAATTCTCAGCAGCTTCTGCTCATTTCAGCAAAAGTGTCAGTCTCTCCACCTCTTCATTGGGAGAATGAGTTTGGCTCAGTGAGATGAGTAGCTGCCTTGAGACCAGGAGGGCCGGGTTCGAATCCTGCTCATGGCAACATAGGAGGGTTTCTTTCACCACTTTTTAGCAAAATTTCGCCGTCTTTACCCCTTTGCAGTAGAATTTTTGCTTTTCACCACTTTTAAGCAAAAATCTCTCCTTCTTCACTTGTTTTCAGCGGAATTTTCAGTTTCTTCACCACCATACAACTTTTTGCAACTTTTCATCTTTTTCAGCTTTTCAGCAGACAGCTTCAGCGTTAAGGCATCCACACAGCATTTTCGCAGGAAATGCAAATTTTTCTAGTTGTGTGGATGCCCTAAAGGGCTTCCACACTATTGAGTTCCTGTTTCTCTTTATTGTGTGGATGCTTTAAGGCATCCACACTATTGAGTTCCTGTTTCTCTTTATTGTGTGGATGCTTTATGCATCCACACTATTGAGTTCCTGTTTCTCTTTATTCTTTATACTTTATTATTCTAGTTGCCACTTTTTGTACGTTTTTTGGCACTTAACTACTTTAACAATTTTCAGCCGATTTTCACCGTTCAAATTTTAAACTATTCTGCTATTTCTGCTAATGATGGCTATGACTTTTGGTATTTTATGCTATTATACTTTTTAAAATATTAAGCTTTTATGCTTTTTTTGTCCCATTGAAATGAATGGAAAACTTCCGCAATTCTGCTAAAACTTGCTTGTTTTTGAAACTTAACTACATTCTCATACTTTCGCCTAGAACAACCATTCAAACTTTAAAATGTTCACAAATTATTGGGCTATTCATTAATGATTCAGCTTTTTCATATCTGTTACCGTTTTCATCTTATCCTCTTTAAGTTTTGAGTTTCATTTTTGTGATTTTTCAGAAAATACATGCGTTGTTATGGTTGCTATGCACTTGGCTTCCAGTGTGCCACTGTAGGTTTCATGAGTCTTCTCTTCATGTCCGAACAACTTCTTGCTACTTCCTCAATTTTCACTCAACTTCCACAAATTATACATCAAAACGTAGGTATTTTTGCTGGCTTTCAGAAAATGTCACTATCTTTGTTGTGGGATTTATAGAATTTTGGCAAATCTCCTCAGACCAACACAAAGTCTCAAAAATCCCCATAGAAAGTCAATGGAGAGTTCGTTTAAAATCACCGCTTGATTTCTGTAATGAGAGGCATTTTCGAATCGTCATATCTCCCGAACGAAGCAAAGTTAAGACATGAGGCTTGTGCCAATATATCTTCAGACACTCCTGACGCTCACAATTCAAGAATTTTTTCTCACCTATTACCGTTCTGAAATGAGTTAGACTTGTTTGAGGGT